>NW_025781120.1:0-99734 GCF_021130785.1 Homalodisca vitripennis | reverse complement strand
TAAAACCAATTACGGTTTAGTTCTAGTCTTTATATCACCTAACTTACTTGTATGCTATTTTCACATAGAAGTATTAGAAAGTTATAATCTATAATTTAATTTTAAAAATAAGTTGCCGTATGTGTTAAATAATACATTTTTATTATCATTTAAAATACAAAATTATAGTCTAATTTTGAAACGTACGCAAGGAAACTTTTAGTTTTTATTTTTGAATCGAAGAATTTATTTCGTTTATTAAACATTATGTTGGTTTTAAATATAAGAGGGTAAGTAGTATAATGCGTACAGCATACATTTTTTTGTATTCAGTATTTTGTTACATTTTTTTATAAAACTGTAATGAAAATAAAACTTATTAATTTTAATTTAAAGGGATATTATATTCGTTTCTTGAATAAATTTCACACATTTCACTATGTAAATTATCAGATAAAATCTACAGATAATGACACAACAATATCAGCCAAATTCTTAAAAAAATCATGTGTACAATATAATAATATTGACAATGGGTATAATTATTGTTTAGTTTTTTTAGATATACAAGGAACGGAGTTTAGTAACAGCGCTTTATTGCATTGTGTATTCTTCAGATTATAAAGTAAGATACTGCATATTTAGTACAATACTTTATCTAAAATACCTCGTTTTATATATTAATGTATATTCAAGGAAATTATTTATTTATACATTTAACTGTATTACAACTAATTTAAATTTCATATTAAATATGGTCATAATATATTGCAGTTAGGATATTTGAAGGTCGCGGCATAACTATTAACAGTTACTCGTATTACTAAAACGAAGCATGTATAATTTTTATGGTTAATAACACACATAGCTACATAAGTAATATCGGAGTATTTAGTATATTACTGTTTTTGCTGTGTTCCATCTCAAAGTCTGTAGTAGTTTATTAATGTTCTATAATTGCTGTTTGCAGAATCCGTCATTGCACTTAAAATTGCCGTCGTGGGCCTAGTAGTAACCAGTGTAATGAAACTAACAATATCACATATAATATGATCAAATAATTATAAAAATATAATTCTACCATGAGCCATGCTTCAAACATGTAGTCAAAAATAAATGATTTTATATACACTTTTAAGTACAAATATAAAAGCCGAACTTAGAGATAATTTTTAAGCAATTAATAACCGAGGTAAAAACCCTGCTCTGAAGGCCTTGAGTTTACAGACTTCGAAATGTAAGTGGTATTATAGTTTAAAAAATGTATACTTAATTATAGTATAAAAAGTTATTAAATTGCAAAATAATTTATTTAAATTATTTTTTTGTTTTACTCTTGTTTAAGGTGAGATATGACAAATCTTTAACATTCATTTCCTTGTAAAACCCGAAAAGTCACAAAGAGATTACCAAAAACATATGTATGTAATTTTTATCTCAGTAACAAAAATAAGAAAAACCGTTGTTTTTAAATAGGATATAATTTATAATGTTAGTTTGTAATAGAATAGTCTATTATAAGGATTCTATAACTGCATTTTAAATACCTATTGCATACCTTTGTAATCAAAGTATGAAAATAATAAATAGGACGTGAACAGTATTAAAATTGGGGAGGTATTAACATATATATTTTAATATCACTGGAATTTTGAGGGTGTTTCTTTATCAATCAACTGTGGATATAAAAACTATGTCCAGCCATTTCTTTCGTTATTGACATGCCTTTGTGGTGTACATATGAGAAATTCGATTCTGCCGGCTGAGACTAGCTACAACACTCTATTTGTTTCACTCTATCTTTGTTAACTTGGCTATCGGATCGAACTCCATTATGTATCTTGGGCGACAACAACATAGATTTATTGTCAAATAGTTGTAATGAAGCCAAGTACTTACGCCGACTCTTGAAAGAATAACAATGCAATACAATTAGTAAATGAACCAACAAGAGTGACAGCAAACCTCTTCCACCTTGTTATGACCACATAATAGTGGACAGGTCGGTCGAGGGTCGACGAGGACCGGTGTCATCGATGCAGCAGGCATTAGGGACCATAGAGGGGTGAAGATAACGGACCACAAGTTGATATATTGTTGCGTAAAAGTTAAGAAAGAGAAAAAAGGGCCAAAAAATGATAACCTACAGAGATTTTTCAAAATTCAACCCAGAAAGTGCTGTCAAAGCAGTCGCGGAGATTGACTGGGAGAGAGCAATGCACATTTACGGGGTTGACAATATTGAGCACTTCATCACTACCCATGTTAAAAGTGTATTTGATTCACATGCTCCAATTGTATGCAAGAGAGTGACAAAAAAAGATAAGCCCGTGGAGGAACGATGTCATAAACAAGCAGACTAAACTAAAAAACAAACTCCGTAAGATATATTGGAAAACCAGGGACAGTAAAGATTGGGAGATGTATAAAAGAACACGCAATGAATTGAATGGGATGGTGTGGAGAGCAAAGAGAGATTTTTTCACTGAGAAAATTATCCACTAAACAAGGATCCCAAAAGATTTTTGGACTTGTTTGAAACAGTGTAATATAGTTATGAAAAACAGAAATGAAAAACATTCCCCACCAAACTGAAGCTTGATGACATCAATCAGTATTTTGTCAATATGGGGAATGGAAATGAAGCCAGAGTTGAAGAAATCGATGTCTTCAGAACTAGTAAGAGAATTGAATCGATGAATGATTTTAGCTTTTCTGCTGTCACTGAAGATGATGTAAAAAAAGCACTAAATGAAATAAAATCTAGAGCTGTTGGTAGTGATGAAATATCCATCCAAAATGATTAAGGCCGTGAGTCCGTATGCTTTGGGTGCAATTACTCATCTTATTAACAAATCATTGATGAGCGGTGTGTTCCCGCAGAGATGGAAAATGAGTGTTGTTCATCCATTGCCAAAAGTAACGTCCCCTAAAAAGTGTCCAACAACTGAGACCCATCTCGATTTTACCAGCAATATCGAAGATTATGGAAAAAATAGTAACACGTCAAATAGCACAGTATATGAACGAAGTAAACATATTGCCAAAAACACCAATCTGGATTTAGAAAAAATCATAGCACATGCACTTGCCCTGGTAAGTCTGTTCCAGTGACTTAATTGATGCGAAAGATAAAGGGATGTGTAGTTCACTAGTGATACTGGACTACTCACAAGCATTTGATTCCCTTAACCATGAACTTTTGTACGCTAAGATGCATTTTTATGGCTTTGGCAAAAATTCAATCGAGTGGGTTAAAATCATACCTAGGAGACAGAAGTCAGGTTACAAAGATGGGAAGTGAGACGTCAACTTCACTTGTCAAAAGGCGAAGGTGTTCCTCAAGGAAGTTGTCTTGGACCTATATTGTTCAACTTATATACGTCTGACTTCCCAAGTTGTGTGTTCAAAGCTGTGCAGCTCACCTGTACGCAGATGATTGTCAGTTGCGCTTGTCATACGAGCCTGGCTCCATTGATGAGGCTATTGAGAAAATAAATTCCAACCTAGTGAACATCAACACTTGGTCGGTTAACAATGGCCTTAAACTCAATATAGGTAAGTGCATTGTCCTTCATCTTTGCCCCACACAATCTGGTGCAGGCCCTTGGTCAGAGAGGAGTGAGAGTAAGGCTCAGTGGGGAGAGCCTGTCTGTCTCTGAGTCAGTCAAGACTCTCGGAGTTGTGCTTGACAGTAAGCTCACCTTTTCTGATCATGTCACTCATGCTATCCAGCGTGCCCTTGGTAGGCTGAGGGGTCTGTACAGATTTAGAAGTCTGCTGCCAGAATCCGCTAAGCTCCGGCTTATGAGTTTCTCTTGTTCTGTCTGTATTTTATTACTGCTATCCTGCATACGGCAAACAGTATCTCTAGGGGAGACATAGATCGGATTCAAAGACTGCAAAACTCTGCAGTTTCGATTTCATTTTCAATTTGAGGCGCTTTGATCATGTGTCACCCTTCCGAGATGCTGTCAGTTTGTCCCCCATGGGAAAAATGTATGCAGGATCCTGACATGTGGCATGATCCACAAGGTGCTTGCGCTGGGTGAGCCGCGGTACCTGGTCGAGAAGCTCCAATTTCGGGAGGAGGTCTCTCAACGCAGTGTCCGCCATGGTGACTTGCTTCACTTTCCCAGAGTCAAGCATGAGTTTGGGAGGAGGAGCTTTTCTTACTTTGGCCCAAAGTTGTACAATGACCTCCCCCAGAGCCTTAAACAGACTTCTGTTACTGTTTTTAAAAGTAAACTAAGAAAAATGATTGTACAGTAATTTATTTGTCTTGTTTGGGTGTTATATTTAGTCTATAGGTTTTAGTTTTTAATTTTATTTCCCAGTATTGTAAATAGTGTAAGATATGACAAGAGTTGTTCTGTAAAGCAGTTGTTATACTGAGAAACGCTTGCAATAAAGGCATTTTTATTTATTTATTTATTTAACACACTGCACTTATCCCGATTAAAGGCAGGCTTCAAAGCTGCCGCAGCCTGCTTCACTTTATCCAAAGCAGTATAAAGACTGCACTTTGTACCGCAAATAGGAGATTGTCATTAAAAGCTAAGGAATGGACTTACTGGCTCTTAATATTAAAGCCCAAGTCTCGATATGCGGTATCTCAAGTATTAATAAGTTTTTTGTCGAGTAGTAGGTTTCGCTAAACCTGAGCCCAATTAAATCTACCAAGTTATTCTTATAATTCTAGAGAAAAGAATAATACTTAGATCAGAATTACCATTCTAAAAAGTGTGGCAATATGAAAACAATAAAAGTCCAAAATTATGATCATATCCGTCACATTAGCGAAGAGCTTGACATCGTCCAAGAGTAACTTATAGCCGCAAATGTATTACAGCATAATTCGGCCACCAAAATTCAGAGGTTAACGGTAATTATTTCCATCTCCAAGTCCTTCAATATCACTTGAAAAAAATTATTTGTCAATTAAACCCCGTTTTTTCACCCCTTTAAACAAATCTTTAGGTTAAACAAAAACCAAATATCAAGATACCAAACCCTCACGTCAACGTAATTATGGAATTGTTAGAGCTATGCGATCTAAGTAACTATTTTGATCTAGAGGATAAAATGTTACATCAAGATGAGGGATTAGCAATAGGATCTCCTATATCTCCCATTTTTGCCATTATCTTTATGGATGAATTTGAGAAAAAAGCCTTGGTATCAATTTAGTTTAAAATTTCGTCTTCCCTAATGGAGACATTGGGAAGACAGCAATTGTCCCTTAATTCGCCTAACCATGGAGTTAGATAGTCCAAAACAAACTGTCTGTTCTAGATGTGTGCGTAGTTAGAGATAATAACGGGAAAACAACCGTTTATCGTAAGAAAACAAACACTGGCCAATATCTAAATTTTTAATCAAACCGTCAAAAATCTGTCAAAGAAGGAATAGCATACACATTGTTTGACAAAGCAAAAAGTTCAGAAAAGGGTGGATTAATAAAAGAAATCGAAATGTTGAATCAGATCTTTTAAAAACGGATATCGTCAGTCTGTAATAAATAAGAGCAATCAAGATAATAGAAAGGTCCAAGAGTCAGAGAATGAAAAGAAAGAAACATTTACGTAAATATCATTGCTTAAGTACCAGGATTATAAAAGAAATTAGAAGAGGAGGCAGGGAAGATAATAATTTGAACCGCTTTTAGAACACAAAACACTCTTAGACAAATTCTCGTAAAACCAAACCAAAAGATGGCACACAGCACTGAAACAGTTTGTTTACAGTATAAAATGTTCTTGTAATGAGGAATACATTGCCAAGACCAATAAATCTAAAGAAACATAAAGACAACAAAAGGGCTAATGAAAAAAATCAATAATTGCTTGTCTGGAAATCATAACATGTAATGGGACACATAATAAACCACGAGAAGAATTTTTTCGAAGGCAAACTTATTGTGGCGTCGTACGTAAAACTAGCAGTCCAAACAGATAAGTCAACACCTTGTTGCATACCAATACTAAAAAAGAACTAACTAGGAAAACCTTTAAAAAATTATAACAAAGAAACAAACCTCAACCAATAAAATTCGCACACACCCTATGACACTACGGCCTAGTGCCCAAACTTAGCGCTGGAAGCGGCTTGTCATTCTTCCTTACCCCTCTTGACAATCGCCCCCCTGTCACATTGTTTCATTGACTTACACGGTGCCGATAAAATAACCAACATGTACTAGTGTGATGTGCGATTGTGATCCTAGTCCTTGTGATTTGTGCTCGGAACTTGCATCCTGTGCAGTGAAAACGCCTGGACTAGACTCCAAGCAAGATCTTGGTTATGTTTTGAACCCTTTTATTTCCTATGTTTCTGCACTTCTTTCTGTTCTTTATTTTTGTATGTATTGATACATCCCCCACATGACGAAGAAGATAGATTCCAATCCTAAAAAGTTGCGTTATACCTTTTATAACCTATAACAATGGTAAATGTCTGAAATCCTGTTATTCTTTCAAACCTTCCATCTTCAGTAACAAACTTTAAACAAAAGTTTTGACCTAAATAATGACAGATGTAGGCTAGTTAGTTATAGTACAGCAGAAAGTACAAAAATTATTCTAGTGAAAAAAGTTCCAGTGAATTTTATTCGACAGTACAAGATGTTCGCTTTAGTAAACACTTATAAAATGTCAAGCATTGCTGTGATGAATGATGTAAGTGAAAGATGTCACCGTCGCTATTGGTAAATTGTATCAAATCCCAGTGCGTCAGAGCTTCAGAGATAAAACCTTTCTTAATATGAACTTATCAAGTGATATGAATAAATACAAACAAATTTATGGAATCTACTTTATTAAGCAGCGTTTATCTTCACATACCACAATGGCGCAGCTATAAAGTTGAAGGTTATAGCCGTTTCTTAAGGGAGCTATTTGAGATATATAAGTTCCTTTCTAGTATGAGGAAACATTATTCCTTCATAAAATTCCTTTATACTGTATAAAAAATTAATCTTGAAACTGTAAAAAATACAACGACATCAAACCATAATAATTATTTGTCTTGGATATTTATTTATTAGTTTTAACGTTTATGCCAATAGCTCCACGATTCTTCATAATATTATTTACTCAGAAAAACATTGGTAAAATTAAGTTATATATCGCATTTCCATTCTATTGGGGAGGATGAAGTTTAATAGACTTTAAAGTGTAGTATAATTCAGGTCTTAACTACTTTTCCTCTTTTAAATGATAAGCACATCTTTTAGAATCATCACTCTTACTTAGGTGCACGATTCATCACTTGGTTTAAGTGGCATCAGTCTAAGTGACTTCGGCCTCCAATGTCAGCTTAATAGTTCTGAAAACGTCTAATAAACAATTTTGTACGCACTTTCACAATTAAAAGTATGGACATTTTGTTTTCATAGATAGACTGCTACACCCTACTAATATTATTAAAATGGAAGTTTGTTTGGAAGTAGGAATCCATAGGTACCTATTATGAAACAAAATTACTGAACATTTTATGTTTTTAGAATAAACATTAAAAGCTTTAAAACACAAAATATTTACTGGGTAAGCAGTACTTATTTATTTGCTTGAACCTAAGGATATACTCCAAAAATAAAAATAAAAGTTTAGTAAAAATCTTTTAATGGCAAAGAATAACTCTTGTAAACACTTGAATTTTAAAGTACAAATTTAAACAGTTGCATAGGTGACAAAGCACAGTGCTGGAAAATTATAAATAATTTGAGTGGAGCGGCAAATCGTAAATCTGTAGATAAGATCGACTTAGATAACGGGGAAGTAGTGTCTGATGCAAGACAAGTGGCAGAGTCAATCAACTCTTATGTTATCTCAACCCAAGGTCCAACTCATCTGTACACTTCTGCACCTCAAACTTTTCTTTCCTTGCCTAGTCCCTCCTCCATCTTTATCAATCCTACAAACGACTTAGAAATCATACAAATAATAAAAAACCTTAAAAATAAAAATCATGTGGTGTTGATAATTTTCCGTAGACTGTATTAAAAAACATTTCAAATGAAATATCCGCTGTCTTAAACGTACATTGTTAACTTAAGTTTTAATGAAGGTATTTTTCCCGAAAGACTTAAATTAAGTACTGTTGTTCCCATATTCAAGAAGGATTCATCCTATAAACTTGACAATTTAAGACCAATAAGCTTGCTATCAGTTTTGTCTAAAATAATTGAGAAAATAATTAAATCAAGATTAATAAGCTTTTTGGAAAGAAACAATTTTTGTAGTCCCTGCCAGTTTGGATTTAGAAAAGGAAAATCAACTGAAGAAGCAATACTTGCAATTACAGAACAAATATATTGTAGCTTAAATAAAAAAGAGAAAGTCACAGGTCTATTTATTGACTTTAAAAAAGCTTTTTGATTATGTTGACCATAACATCTTATTGGACAAATTGGAACATGCAGGAGTAAGAGGAATCGCTCTTAACTGGTTTAAAAGCTTTTTAAGCAATAGGGTCCAACAGGTTAAGACTAAAGATAGGTTTAGTAACCCTTGCTTTGTCAAGGCTGGAGTACCACAAGGGTCAGTGACCTCTTCAATACTATTTCTAATTTTTATAAATGACCTGTTAAAACTTCCTTTTCATGGGCAAAATATGTGCTTTTGCTGACGATATCGCGTTCTTTTATTCATTCACAGACGCCGCTATCGCCTGGCAACTTATTACAGAAGACCTCAACACTTTAAAAAATTGGTGTGTGTGAAAAACAAAATGCAAGTAAATGTCAGTAAAACTAAGTACGTTAATTTCAGTCATACAAATTTTTGATTTTCCCTCTGATATAGTATAACAACATAGATAATTGTACTCAAAACCAGAAGTATCAAATCATACAAAAGGTAAAGTATTTTAAATATCTAGGAGTTGTACTGGACGAACAATTAAATTGGGAAAGACACTCAATAACTGTTCACAGTAAAATTAAATCAATGATAAGGACATTTTACTACTTAAGAAACTTTTGTAACGAAACAACCTTAAAAATGCTTTATTTTGCGCTGGTACACTCGAGAATTCAGTATGCTATACATTGTTGGGGGGGGGGGTACTTACAGGACCTATATATTGAGAATAAGAAAATCCCAAAATTACCTTATCAGAATAATTACATGTAAAAAAAGAGAGATAGTTCATTTTCATTATACTGCACATTAAAGATACTTCCTGTTCAACATCTATTTATTTACAAAGTCATAAGAATATTTTATCTTAAAAGTGGTGAAATACTGGAACAAACAATACAAGAAGTAGATCAAATAGAATATTCAAACTTCCAAAAGTTACAAAAAGTATTTTTAAACATTCTTTCCAATATATAGGGCCTAAGTACTTTAAACAATTACCACATGAGGTAATAAGTTGTATAAAACTTAAAAATATTTTCTGGAAAATTAAAAGAGTGGTTATTTTTAAAACAAGATGTAGACTTTATGAATGTTTGCTTGGTATAAATTCTGTACATAATGTCGAAACTAATTTAATTTTTTTTTCTCGTCTGTTGTTTTATTTTTCTTCTAAAAATTGTAAATATAAGTACGTAATATTATGTGAGAAATTTTAAGTTGAACTGCTGCAGTACCACATATTATAGGAATATAATCTGTACATATATTAGTTATTTTATAAGTAAACCAAGCGCCACAGAGAGTGTCTTTGGATGTATCGAGACTGGACTCATTTATCATTTTTTTTACTATGTATTTATATAATTAGTTTAAGGATGTTGTAAATTTGTTTATATTTAATAATTCTCACTGGCCACACATACTTGTAACTGTGGTCAGTTTATTTCCAAGGACATATTATGTTATATTCATGTAAATGAACGAATGGAAAATAAAATTATTATTATTATTAATTATTTATACAAACTTTAAACCAGCAATGTACTGAAAGATGTTAAACTTTTTAAAACATTTACTTATTTACACAGCCTTTATGAATAAAAAAAATATTAGTTGATTGTTATTATGATAATGTCTACTTCTGTATTAATATTACACAAGTATTTTCGCACTGGCATAAGAAATATTACTAAACATTACGAACATTCAATTATCACTTAGGTTTTATTCGTTCAAGGAATGTTAGTAATGCCTATATAAAGGGAATGCGTATGATTACCTTACTGTTTAACAATGAATTTTAATATGTATGTAATACCTTTTACTATATACAGTATAGTAATTATTGGTGATAACTATGTTACAACATAAAAGGGGGTTTCAAGAACCAAATGGGATTTTTACGCAAGTTTGTTTCTTGATAGAAGCAACTTATAAGTATGCATATGAGTTTTCACTATTTATTATTTCGTTTACAAACTACACACAAACACACACACACACACACACACACACACACACACACACACACACACACATATATATATATATATATATATATATATATACACCATATATATGTGGTGTAATGGTAGCACATTCACCCGGCAAGAGAGAGATCCGAGTTCGACTCCCGGCGGAGCAAGTACTTTTTGTGATTCAATGTTCAATATATATATATATATATAAATTTGTTGCTTAATTTAAAAACTCATTATATACTCTTTAATAAGAGAATTTCTTTGTGTATGTTTTAATTTAAAAAATCTATAAATTTTTAAAATTAATTATATTGGAGTGGTTTCCTAATGATTGTGAACCAATGAAATGAAGCTAGCAACGTTTTTAATCCATTATTGAGAAAACTTCTGGACGGGTCAAATTTTTCAAATTAAATGAAATGAAATTATAGGAGAGGGATTGGCAGGTCTATGAGTTTCAGTGGAGGTTTAAATCCTGTCTGTGACCGTTATTTTGTCAATAATGTCACCCTTGTCCTGTCCCGAGACTTTTCCTTATTCTATTTGATTCTCAAACAGGCTAAACTCACATGAGGACCGTCATAATAAGTCTTAAAAAAGAATTTCTTAACCAAGTAGGGCTTGAATGTTTTTAACGAAAATAAATTTTACATTAAATAATAAGCTAAACATTTAGAGAAAATAAAAAGCTTTCTATTAACGGTAACATCAATAAAATGGACAATACATTTTAAAACTAAGTATACAATTTAAGTGCATATACATAACCTCTTTCATATAACCAATGAAAATTATTTTACCATTTTTATCTTACGTTTGTTACATTCTAAGCAAAATGTAAATACTGTTTAATTGATATAGTATTGTTTTAAATCTAAATGTTCGTCCATCTAATTCCATCAACATGAACTTGACATAATTCAAGAAGCTTTATGTTTTTAAACCTTATTTTCTGAACTTGTAAAACGAACATATATTTCAATTTACAGCGCTGCAGCATAAAAAACGATTGCGCACAGAGATATGGCATACGCTATCAAAATTCAAGCCACACGACTACAATTACGAAACAGTTTTGGTAAACAATTGCAACAGAGGACATTTTATTGGCATATATGGTAGATGAATATTTCTTCTTTCATTCAAAGTTATTTTCAATATACCAGTGGAATACCATGGTATGATAGAATTTTATCGCGGTGATACAAAGGCGCTATTGCACATACTTTTAGTTTACGTGCCTAATAACTGTTTATCAATTATTAGAAAGTATCCAAATATCCACAACAACTTCAAAGGTATAAATATCCAAGATAAACTATCATTTAAAACACTATTGTAAAAATCAATACCGTTTCATTACGCCATACTGTAATTAACCCTTAACTGGTCTGCCGGGGTCAGATCTGACCCCAGGGATTTTATTTTTACCATTAATTCGCTTTCCGGGGCAGCCTGACGGCTGTCACTCTAGGTATTCTCAGTGCTCACTAGGCAGTACTAGAGGGCAGTAGTGTTGTGCTTTACTGGCTTTCTGTTTTCCGCTACGAACACATTGGGGTCAGTTTTGACCCCACCAGACTCTTTACTTATGTAATATTTCTTAATGTGTTTTTATTTGTAGGGTTGAACAGTGCTTTTTATCAAGAAAATTTTTGTTTAAATGTTCTTAAATAGTGGTTGTGTAAGTAAGTGTTTTTTGTCATAATGGATTACTAGTAAGAATTTACTCTTAAAAGATGAAATACGCGACATGTTACATGCAAACCTGTCAGATGACGATGTAGGTTCTAACTCTTCAGATGGCCCACCAATTGAAGACTCAGATGATGGAAATGGGCTCAGAGTTGTTTGGGGGATGACACCGACGAAGATCCCGACTATGTTCCGGTACCTGGTGTTGAAGATCATGAGTTGAATTCTTCTAGTAACGACAGTGATCAGCAAAGTCAAGGTCAGAACATCGTACCTTCTACACCTCTAATCGCGTTGCTGTTAGATGCATCCTTGGTCGTAGGAACAAAACAATGATAAAAAAAAATATTTCACCATTTAAATGGTTTTTGGACCCTCCCCCGTCTTGTCGGACAAGAGCTCACAACATTCTCACCCACATTCCAGGCGTGAAAGGCAATGCTAGGGCCAACAAACCCGACACCCCATTATGTGCCTGGCGTTTTCTTATTGATGATAGTATATTAGAAACTATTTTAGAATGTACAAATAAAAAAATCACGGAAATGTCTGCCAATTATGGACAAAAAGCTCTGAATTGTCACCATTTTGATCATCTTGATAAAGTTGAGTTAGAGGCATTTTTGGGATTAGTATATCTTGCGGGGGCTTTCAAGTCCAACCACGAAGATGTCTCTGGACTATTTGCAACTGATGGAACGGGCCGTGATATTTTTCGAGCAGTCATGGCTAAGCAGAGATTTTTATTTTTGCTAAATGCACTAAGATTTGATTTAATCGAAACAAGAGAAGAGAGGAAAGTGAATGATCCTTTAGCAGCTATCTCATACATTTTTTGATAGAGTTATTGAAAACTAAAAATCCAATTATTTCTTGCGGACAATATCTGACAATAGACGAGATGCTGGTACCCTTTAGAGGAAAGTCAAAAGTTTAAGGTTTATATGAAATCTAAGCCAGCCAAGTATGGGCTTAAGATATATGTCCTTGCTGATTCGAGAACATCCTACTGTTTGAATGCATCAGTTTATTGCTGCCGACAAATTCCAAATCCTAGTAATCTTCTCAAACCAACCCTTGAAGTATTGTCACTGGTAGAGCCTATCAAAAATACTAATAGAAACATCACAGGTGACAATTATTTCTCTTCAGTTGAGCTGAGCACACAGTTGAAAAATAAAGGCCTAACCTATGTCGGAACAATTGAGGCGTAATCAACTTGAAAATACCTGAAAGCTTCTTACCCCACAAAAACAGGCCTGTAATTTCAACAAAATTTGCTTTTACAAATGACAAGACTCTGGTTTCGTACGTTCCTAAGTACAATAGATCAGTAGTACTACTTTCATCGATGCATCATGAAAAAAGCATCCTCAATGAACATCATGCAAAGATTCCTGAAATCATTGATTTCTACAACACGACAAAAGTTGGCGTAGATGTTCTTGACCAAAAGTGTGCTCAATTTTCAGTTGGACGCCGTACCAGAAGATGGCCAATGGCAATTTGGTATGCATTGATGGACATAGCAGGTGTCAATGCCCGCATCATATACCAATCAGTGGAACCGGATTCTTGCGAAGCACGTCGACTTTTTCTTGTGGCTTTAGGGAAAAGCCTTATTCACAACCAACTTGTTAGACGCTCACAAATGAGTAACATTCCCCGGGAGCTAAAAGAAACAGTGCAACGAGTTTCTGACTGTCACGTTGAAGGTCGACAAGCACGTATCCAGCAGCCTCAACCTGCCTACGAAGACCATCGTCCTCCACCACCTAAAAGGCAAAGATGTCACATATGCCCTAGAGTTGTGGACAAAAAACACCCGACCTGTTGCTCGCAGTGTGGGAAGGGAGTGTGCAAAGCTCATAGCGAAACAGGAGATTGTTTGTGAGTCCTGCGCCGATTGATTGAACTTCAGGTAATTTTTTAAGTTTAACATTTATAAGTAACAATAACCTAATTATAACAATTATTCATTACTTAATTTTAACAGGCAATATACCCTAACTGTTTTGATAAAAATTCCCTTTGATTTAAATACCTCAGTATTAACAGTAAAACATAACGTAATATAAACAGCAAGCACAATATTTGTTCTTGAAAAACTTAGGTCAAATTCAAAGCCATATTTTCAGCAAATATGTTACCTAAGATGAGTGATTTGTTTTCAGGTAGCATGTAGCAGCTGTCTAGTAAGAAAATATGCAAGAGAATGATGTAAAAAAGTTAAATTTTTAACTTTGTGGGACATTTTAGTACACTTAATTAAAAAAACATTATTTTATAAAACTATTATATATGTGTAATTATAATTTTATATACTAGTAAATTTTAGTTTCAACGCAACAAACATTGTTTTATAAGTAATAACTACCTACAAATAAAATATGAGTGTTCTAAATCAAAGTGTTTCAATACAAACCTAAAAAGAAATTGGGGTCAGAATTGACCCCAGCAGAGTAGTTACGTTATTATTTATCGCCAGACTAGTTAAGGGTTAATATGTAAGTAGCTTGACTCTCGTATAGTTAATCCAATTGTACGATTAAAGAGCAGTGAGACTGAGCCATATGCATGTAACTTGTAACTTTAAACAATGTGAGTAAATAGCTGTTTTAGTGGGTTTTTTTTCAATAAAAAAATTAAACTATAATTGTAGCTATAATACTTTTGAAAATTTAAGAGTGGTAGATAACAATATGATGATAAGGTCCAGCACCAAACATGATGTTTAATATCTACATCTCGACATTTTGTGTGTGAAGATTTTCATTTAATTTTCGAGGCCAATGATGAATCTCTCCCTCATTTTTTTAATAGGTACTTACTTTCTGTAATTGGTATAGTTAATAAAACCCGTGTTTCTAGACGTAAGTTCTTTAATTATTATTGTTATATTTTGCAATGACAATGAAGCATTAGTTTATATGCAGTAGACTTAAAAATCTGCAAATGACTCCAATATATTACACCACCATAATTTTAATTTAATCAATATTATCTTACTCATTTCATTATGTTTTAGAATAAAAATGTCATTTCACTGTATTAGCTACGTGTAGTGAAGCCTCACTCGTTGGGCTAGAAAATTAAAATTGTGTGTCTACCATATGTGCAGTCACTCTATTGGATTTGGTTTGTGTCAGTAAATATTTTGAAATTGCTCTTATGCGTAACTATAATGACGAACGAAAAAATAGCAGAATATATAAATTTTTAAATAAGATAGTACAATAATATGAGATTATAGCATTTTAAATATTAAAAAGTAATACTTATTGATACAATAAAACGAAAAAAGTAATACAGTAAAAGTCAATGTTGTAATATGGCAAAATCAGATTTCAATGCATTCTTGAATTGTATTACCCTTCCTACCTAACCGGACCTTTAATGTTTTGACCACCACTATGAGACCTAAGGTAATGAACAAAATGTGACTGTATCATTAGGCACCTAAGATCTTTAAGTTTGCATGAAACTAATTTCAACATAGAAAAAACAGTAGCAGTCGTGGGACTGCCGATAGAAGTGAAAACGGAACTATTAAGTTGAGAGTAATTAAAACTATATGCAAAAATTATATGAAATTTTTTATGTTTTATTTATTAGTTACATATGATGGGTTAAACAAATCATGAACAAAATATAAATACAAAGTGGTTGAAAAAATAATTAATATACAATTATCTTAACAATATCTTAATAAAAAAGTACTGTAAGTATTAAAGAATATTATTTTTAATGAAAAAAAGTTCAATGCAATCATTATACTTGTTGTAATTGCTCAATATTAATAGTTAGTTAAACATAGAATACAAGTGAGTAAACACCGAGTGAACAACAGTGAGTTGAACACCGTTGTAAATAATACAGTTATTGATACAGATAAAGTATATAATTGCAATAACAATTAAACCCACAATATTTTTAAAACTAATAAATTAGTTAAATTAACTTGGTTCTTTCGTAAAGGTATTTTTATTGCACAATAAACTAATTTATTGAGTTAATACGGTATCAGTGAGCCAATGCGCCAACTACAGTTCCGGCAGAAACGTTCACTCATCACTTCATACGCTACTACAGGCTAAACTAAACTTCCAATAAAAAAATGATAAATTACAAAAAAAATATTCATCTATTTTCACACAACTTTCTCGCTGACAAATTTTGTCTGACCAAAAAATACAAAAAATCCTCGCTTACTACTTTTTTCTTGTCATTGTAAACGCTATGTAAAATGTAAACAATAATCAAAATTATTTCGAAATGTTTTTAATATTTAAAAATGTAACCAATAGATTGCCAATATTAGGAGCTTTAATTTGACGCATCTTACAGAATTGTACGACATTGGCTTCACTTTTAAATCGCGAGAGGAAGCCGTAAAGGTCACCGATTTTCGCAGTCTGTTTTCATACTCCGCCGGGACAGTTTTAAACATAGCGAGACTGACTTTTTCATGGAGGTTAGTAGTCCGCGGCCAAGTCTACGGTTAAAAAACACAGCGAGACTGACTTTTTTCATGCAGGTTAGTATCATTAGCATGTCGGTGACGCGAACCGAGGATTTTACCCTCTACCAAAACGCTCAACGCGCCTAAAGAAGTTTTCACTTCAAAAAATTAGTTCCATTACGTCCTATATATATATATATATATATTCATGGAATTTAGCTAAGGGTAACACAAGCTTATCCATTAATAGACTGACACTATTGCTTTCTATTTCTGATTAGTAAATATTTCAATCACAATGAATTCATTTAAAAATTTACTACTAATAGAAATAATAATAATAACTTATATAAATGTAGTTAAAATAAATCAATAAAACATACTTTATTATATAACTATTATACAATTACCTGTGTAAAATTGTTTATCTCCTTGCCGGCGTCATTTAGACTACAGTGATTTGAATGAAGATTAACAGTAGGTAAATGATTTTAGGAAACATTTTATAAAAAGTGATGTTATGCAGAAAATGGATGTTGAAAATGTGGAAAGTTTGTAGAAAAGGCTTTGAATTAAATATAGAACAGTAGTGACGTGGATTTTAACTAGATAATGAGGAATACGAACTGGAAAAACACTATGAAGACCAGTGGGTTCTAACAGAGTTATAAAATGGTGTAAGAAATACTTTTTAATTTTAGTATAACCTGTAAATATCATTAAGGGTAATTCAAAGATATGTAATGGAAGATTTGCTCTAACTAAAGAAACAGTGGAATACAGAGAAACAATATAAAGAAGGCATCTGAGCTGGTTGGAAG
This sequence comes from Homalodisca vitripennis, assembly GCF_021130785.1. Taxonomy (NCBI): domain Eukaryota; kingdom Metazoa; phylum Arthropoda; class Insecta; order Hemiptera; family Cicadellidae; genus Homalodisca; species Homalodisca vitripennis. The sequence continues at coordinate 82,432 of NW_025781120.1, read as the reverse complement.
GAGTAATTGAAAAAGTTCAGATATACAGCACAGTAAATAACTAAGTGATCATATAAACTAGAATTAGAAAGTTTATCGCGACGTTTGGGAAGAAAAGGTTTTTAATCGGTGGAAGAAATACTTTAAAAATATGTTATGGAAAGGTCGAATATAACAGAATAAGTGGATGAATACAATATTAAATGAGAGGCTACATAATAAAATTTGGTCGATATATGGAAAAGGTCAGATATATGTAATAGAAAGTTAGAGCTTAGATAGCCTGCAAGTAGTTGAATGAAAAGAATACAGTTTTACAGAATTTTAAAAAGGATGAGTTTTAAATTATGAGTATTATGAAGAATAAACTAAAGGAACAATATAACGGGAAAAATGGAAAACAAGGTATAAAGAATACAGGGCGAGAGTATGTTTAGAGCAAAGATGGGATGATTAGGAAAACAGACTTTAGGAATATAAATATTTGGAAATAAACTAAAGTGATTGTAACAGGAGATATTCTTAAACTGTTGTAAAAATATGTATTAGTTTATAAATAAGGAAATATGCTCAGTGTTATAGAGAGTGTGGATGGACGAAATATGACGCGAATGGCATAAACAACGAAAACTAGTAGGAGAAAATGATATAAGTAATACAAATTTTCAAACCGTAAAATTAGTTGCCAGAAGTATTTCTAGTACTAAGAATCAGAAAATGTGCTATAGCTCGTTATGGAATAGAAGAAAAAAGGAATAGGTTGTGGTAAGAACATTTGAAATCTATGTTATAGGAAGAATTAGGACTAATAAAAGAGAAAGTTCGGATAAAAACGATATTTCATTGGATTTGTTACGAAAATATACTAGAAAAAATTTACGAATAAGATAGTAGGGATATATTATGGACGTGGTTATACATAAACGCTAGAAACTATATACAAAGATGGAGATAATATAGTACGGAAGAGGTTACAAAGAATAATGTAAGCATTATCTACGGAGAAAATGGAGAATATATGTTTTTTATAGGAGTGGTTACGAAAACAAGCTCCAGAAGATATGTACGGAGAAGATGGCTAATATATTTTAATGCAGAGGTTTTCAAGAAAATGTAGGAAATATAATTGGATAATGTGGTAAATGTATCTAACAAGAAATAGATCAGAAAAAACTATACAAGTATACGAAGAAGGTTGTTAAAAATAAATCTAGGAACTATATAAATAGAAAAAAAAGCAAATGATATTTTATGATGTTGGTTATTATTGAAAAACTAGAATATATATATGGAGACGATTTAAAAGATTATTATTGGACTGGTTATGATGGAAAAATTAGGAAATATATACGACGAAGATAACACTCTTATGCTATGGGGGGGAAGTACATACGAAGAATAAAGAAGGAAATATGAACAATAAATAGCTATAATATTTTATAGCAGTGGATACGAAGACAAAACTATAAATTGTATTCAGAGAAGGTGGTAAAGATAGTTTAATGGGGAAGTTTTAAAGAAAAATTCTAAGATAAATCAGCTGAAGATTACAAAGTTATATTTATGGGAGTAATAACGAAGAAGAATCAAAGAGATATACACGAAAAATATGGCTAAGATATTTAACTGGAATGGTTAAGAAGAAAAATCTTCGAAATATATACGGAAAAATTGGCATAAATATGTTGTGCGAGTAGTTACAAAGAAAAAAATTTAAATATACTCGGAGAAGATGCGAAATATATAGTATGAGAGTGGTTAAGAATAAATACTAAAAATATATTCGTAGTAGATGGCAATACCTTAAAGGAGTGGCTACAAAGAACACATGGAAATATATAAAAAATATCCGAGGATATTTTATAAGGATGGTTTATGATAGCAATAATTTCTTATGGAAATAGTTTACGAAGAAAATAGTAGGAAATATTCAGAAAAGATGGAAAACTTATATTGGAATAGGTAAAAAGGAAAAACTAGATATATATATATATTTCGAAAAGAAGGAAACTATATGTTATGTTTAGTTTAAGTATCCTAAAAAGTATTATATATACATATACATACATACATACATAAGTATTATATATACATAATACTACCTACATATTACTACTATGTATAATACATATATATATATATATATATATATATATATAAGTATTATACATAGTTCACATTTCCAAGCCTTCCACTTTTGATTATACTAATAAAAATACATCAATAATTATCGTTGATTCATCTTAAAGATTCGCTTAACATCTCCTAGAAAATAATAAAGCGGTAAACAAATCCGACTGAATATTTTCATAGTTCCTATATTTACGCGGTCCTTATTATAAATAAAGTGTAAGATTTGCGTTGTACCGTAAATTAGTTAATTAAATTTCATACAATGTAAATTTCGCAACCGATTAGGCCGAATTTAGCCAGTATAATGTAATATTATTTTACATCCAATGTTCCGGAACTAAATTATTGGGCGGAGTAACTACCTAATTGGCACGCGTATGAATTTTTTCTTCTAACCCTTTGTAGCAGCCCAACTACGTAACCGATCAGACCTCGCGCGCTTTGTCCGTAAGTAAAATTTATCTTTTCGTATTATTAAATTAGCCCTTTGATGCCAAACGTATAAAATGAATGTAACGTAAAGTAAAGATGTGAATAGTAAAGTAACTTACCCTTGAAGATCTTTTATTTGCTTGATGGAGATAGATAAAGGTGGTGGCGTCGTCCTTATGGCGACGAGCATGTTGTTATAAATAGTAATTTGTATCATTAAATGGCTAATACCGTCGAGAATTTGTTTTAGGCGAGTTTTACGTAGCTGATGTATCTCACGTGTTGTTTGAATAGATGGCTACCACTTCCCAACTCTACTCCTCTTCTAGAAATAACCGTTTTTTAGACTACAGCTTCAATGTCTCGTGCCAAGACGCCGACACCCGGGTTGTGAGTCTACCTATTGCGAAGGGAAGTGAAATATTATTGTTTTGTAAAGTAAAACGTCGTACGCATAATTCAATAGAACATTGGATATTTTAGGCCCACCTAGAATATATACTTTTTAGTTATTATATTCTAATTGGCAGCAACGTGGCATTACATAACTTTTCCTTTACCATCTAACAGTGGTGCTTTTAAGTTTTTGTAATTAAAACTGAACTTATAAGTAAACTTTGAATTTCTAGTATTTATTACTACGACCTCAGAAGTCACCACCCCCATGTGTTATCGTCATACGGTACAGCGTTTCGGACCAATAGAGATATAATCTTAAATATTATATCTCCACGCGCACACTCAAGATATTTTTATCAGCAATACAAAGGCTGTATTCATTGTAACTTATATCATATACTGCACAAAACTTTTTCGTACGTGTATATTGTTTTGAGCAATGCCCCAAGTAATTATGTTAAGCATAGCCAGGACTAGAGCTTCCAGGTTGTGGTAACTTAAAAGCAATACATTTTAGTAACAGTTCTTTTTATAGCAATACGGAAATTTAAATCTTGAGAATCGTAATAATATTCTCAATTTAAATTTTGAACTTTCTATTTTATTTTTTTGAAATAACAAGCGCTTTATAAGGGTCTCTGGTGAATATTCGCCTTTAATTATATACAAATACCTGTAGACTACGCCCTACTGGTTAATAAAGTAAAGAAAAATCACTTCTTGGTCTCTTAATTTTTGAAATATTAATTACAATTACCTATTAAATGTAATCAACTGTTCAGTGTAAATATTATTTTATGACATCAGTCATAGTTTATTAATTTAACTACTATTTTTAATTTTTATATTGCAGAAGCTATATAAATATATAGAAACACTTGTTATTTGAAAATTTTCTGCAATCGCTGTTTTGCAAAATAAATTTAAACTTTTAGTAAAAATCTGAAAGTATTATCAAATGAACCGTAAACTAGATATAAACGACAAATTTAGTATCTAATCTTTATTGTAATGTAAAAACTGTTATGAAATGCTTCTTAGTAGTATTTTCTTGACTAGATTCAAGGAAAATCAACTTTGGTGTTGGAAATATATTTCACTTGAACCAGAAGTGCTCATACACGTGAAAAGCCTTGGGTAGCTGTAAGTGGAATTACAAAACCAATACAATCGGACACTAAATGTAGTTATTGAATAACACGTTCATTTTAAAAATCCATTATATTATGTCATAAATTCTATTCAATCAAATACCAGCAATGTTAGACACAATGCAATGCACATGAATTGCCAGAGCAAACACGGGTGAATTCCAGCAATTTAATAATTGAATGATTTAAGTATTAAAGTTGTAATAATGTTAGTTTTAAGTGCAATAGCTGTCATTGCTTAATAATTCTTTAACTGCGATCAAGATAAATATCTTAGGAAAAAGTTGCCTGTTATGTCATGAAATTATTGTTCTTTTAACATTTTCCTCAATATTGGTAAATCTGTGGATATTTGTGGGTAAGGTTTATTCTTGTATATGTAATAATCGACTGTATAACTGCCAAGACACCTAAGCACTTTCAGTATACTTGAATCTGCTTAACTGATCAATACGTCTTGTGGTTTTCTGAATTAAATAATTTAAATACAAGTTCAAACAATTTAATTTTTTATTATAGAACTTCTTTAATAGGAAAATACATACGGATGTAAAGACAGTTTAAAGAGAATTAGTTTAGAGAGTATAAGAATCCTAGGTAACGCAAACACCATATATAAAACAAAACAGGTTATTTAGGAAGACGTAATTTACAGACTTGAATAGGAAATCCTACAATAAAAAAGTCTCTTTCATACTTTTACATGCCTTATATAATGCAAAGCTAACTATTAAATCAATGAAGTGAACTTTTTATGAAGATAATTTAATTACTGAAATATCACAAAATCTTATTTACCTTTAAAGATTTACTATATATCTCTACTTCACTAGTATGAAATAGTAATTTTTTAACGGAAAACACTTGATTTATCAATTCAATTTAAAATGGTTCAGTTAAAAATACATTGAGATGAAGAAAATAGTGAGACTGAAACTTTCTTTATATTAAAGCTTTTGATGTGATGCTATCCTCATTGAAAACCATCCCGTAACTATATTACAGTGCAAAACGTTAACATTAATAACCAAATTAACTTTATTTGAAAGATATTTTAAAATATTAATTGTATGATACTTTCATATACTTACGTGTTTCACCAAGAGCACAATTTATGCAAAATTTCATTTCTACACATAAAATGCACAGATATATCTTGCCACATGATAAATTCACGGGTTTATTTATTAAATTTAAATTCATATAAGTTTTTAACTAATAAAATTCTACAAACCAATTCATTATAAAATGAAGTTCGGCGTATTGGGATAATTAGGCTATACGTGTTATTATGTCACATATTAAAACGCCTAATTAGAACATTTAGTTCATTAAAGTTTTATTTATTCTGGTATTATATCGTTTCAATGATGCTTACTTATAAGACCAATGTAAGAATATTCGATTTCTTTCAGCCAAATCACATGGAGTGATACACATGATCATAAAGTCCAGTCTTTATCGTATATAAATAAACATTTATGCACAATTTCAAGTTTATTTCAGATCATTTATACGAAATATCATGCGGACATAGACATATAAAAATGAAATGTCTCCAGCCCCACAAATGATAGACTTCGCGAACGCACAGCCAATAAGTATATTGTTAACCAAATAAACTGTAATATAGTCGATGCCATTCTAAAGAAAGCTTGTAATAGCTTACAAAGCTATCGAGTATATGAAAGTTAAGAACGTAGTTATGCAGACCAATAATAATAATAATAAATATTATACATGATTATTATTATTAATGACGTCATCCCTTGTGCAATGTGTGACTATTTATAGTAACTAATGTGGTAATAATACCTAATGAAGTAGCTAAAGTAGTATTCACTATATTATAATAGATTTGGTTTACCTCAAGTAACAAAGAACAGCAAGATGACGTCAGCAAGGGTGGTTTTTGTAACGTATCTCATTATACCTGTCCTTACTGCAGTCCAGCCAATCAGAGATCCATAATAGCTCAAGAAGTTTGCTTCATGGTTGTTACGATAAAATAAGGCAGGGTATGAAAGGAGGATTAATATTCTGACTCAGCTATATTGAGAAGTAGAATTAGTGTTATGGTGGAATGTTGTGTCATTTATTGTTTTAGATTAAGTATTCATGGTAACATGAAATTTGTTGATTGTTGTACTTATCTAACAAAGTAAAGATGTAATAATATTACCAATAAAAGTTAAAAATATTAAAACAATTATTTTCTTAGAAACGTACCTGTATAGTTCACAATAATTGCTTTAGTTTTGTACGGAGGCCACTTTGTACCTATCTACTTGTTTTTATAACGTGATAAAAGTAGGTTTGGAACAGGTTATAATAAATATGCTACTGTTAGAATATAAGTTTAAAGTTGACTAGTGCTCACGTGATATGAGCTTGGATTTGGGTAGTATCTCGAAGGGTGTGTTTTTTTATTTCCCAGAAGATCGGGTTACACCAAAGCCCGGACAGGGGAACTTCAGGTCACGTACCAGATCGTCCAACGTGATCTGACATCGCAAAAGTACCGATCGAAAATGCCCTTGGCTATCAGTGCGGGCTACGGTGGTGCCTCCCCGCACTTCTAGGAAAAGAAGAAAGCCGTCCCTCGCGATAGACTTTACATTCAAGCTCATCATTGGGGGCCCGTAAAGGTTAACCTTAACTTTTTCTATTTATTACACGTGTGTACGTACTTATATCGCATAGTAAAATGTAGTAGTTCGGTATAGAAAGGACTCCGTATAATACCAAAGTACAAAAAGTTTTAATGTTTATTGTGTAAGGTTTATGTAACAAACAAAGAAATATATCGTAGTTTATAGGTTATATCACCTTATACCGCGCTCTAAGCTTATATTGACCAAAACACACAAAAGAGTAAGTATGTTACAAAAGAGTAAGTACGAGTTAAGTTATATTCTCGTATGTTATAGCACTTTAACGTAGTAATTCATCTATCTAATATCCTTTATAAACGTTTATTTTAACCAATTAATTCCCTTTGCCTTCTAATTTAAAAATCGTTACTTCCAAATCAATGTAAATTTTATACGTGAGTAATATTTAGTCGAATATTTTTAAATAACTAAGATTTTTTTTTTTATTTTCACATGGTCTATCATAACATTTCATTCATCATATTCTAAATACTATTTATGCACTATTATTAAATAAATTTCGTAAATAATTAAAAATTCTAAATGTATTTCACCTTACCAACTATGTATAGTGACATACTCCTTCCGGAGGAGTAGCTAGGCTTCTTGAGAGTAGGAAGGCCAGCCCGTTTTGATAAAACCACCAGCAGTAGGGAGTCAAGGACTGTGAAAAGCCTCAGATGCTGAGGTTGAGTGGGATATTTATGTCATTTACCACTTATTATTGTTAATAGTCGGGTGATCTCCCGTTGTTGAAACTACATGAACTGCCATTACTGCCACAACCTGAAAATGATTACGTAGATCTCGGACTACGTCAACGTCAGGTTATCGATACTAATGGATACGAGTAGTAGCACATATTCAAATTGCTGTAGCTGTTACTAATATTTATTCATTGATATATTAAAACACCGTGTATCAATACACCAAAACCGCGGTAATATAATGAAAAATTTAAATATAAGTAGTATTCGAAATTCATTAAGCAGTTGCATTTTTAACGCAATATAATGTCTATGAATAAATGTAATGTTTCTATCAAACTTACGCTATCAAGACTATAAATGTGCGCAAGTTGAAAATAGTGTTTAAATTATTTATAAATACTGTTGTATTGTCATAAAACTATGTTAACACAAAGCAGTTGATGAATAACAAATTAAATTTTTTAGCAACCTTGCATTCGCCATAAAAATTTTGTTTATTACAGAAATATCGATAAAAAACCATTCCCAACCTTTAAGTGCACCAAAAAATTCGTGACTATCAAATTTTAATCAAATCTGTTCAGTGGTCTCGTAGATAGGCGTAAACGAACATCGAGACTGAAGTTTTTTGTATATAAATATTAAATCTATTACCAGAAGTTATTTAAAATTATACATAGCATCTGCTGCAAGCAGTCGTAATAACAAAGTGAAGAGCAGGCTGTACTGGCTGCTATCTTATAGAAGCCTTACAATAATAATGTTAATCCTCAAACAATTAAACAATTTCACCCCTCTATTTTTGGTTGACCGTTATGGGCGATGTCTCATTTTAAATGTATAATTCTACTTTGATACCTATGTCTTTTAGATACTTTATTGATAAATATGAAATAATATTTGAACATATAACCAGGTTCCTCGTTTTAATATTCATAAGGTATACATTATAGAATAAAATAATTAAAATACTCATTCGTATTGCTTATCAAGCATCATTACTGAACTCTTTCTTTTATATTTTTATCTTACAAATGTATATTGGTTTATTACTGTTCTAGTTAAAACATGATAATGTAAAAAACTCTTTAATTTTTTCTAACAGTGTTCCGCTAAATCAATAACGAACGCATTACGTAGAGGTGACTACAATTCGAATTCCACCACGCCTTTCACAGTTATTTACAGGAGTTATTTACAAAGACGTGAAGTTTTAAAAAGTTGAAAACAGTAGAGTTTGAACTAAAATAAATAATATAATATTATTTATAAATAACTATAAAATAGATTATAAATAAACCACGTAAGAGTACGCAACGCCACATTCTACGTGACAGACTTCCCTGAAGTTGTATGGGAAAATTTGTCTAGGCAGATGGACGATCTTACAGAGAGAAAATTTTACATTCCTTCTGCAGACAAAACTGAAATTTTTTCAGCCTATAGAGTGATGACGTTTAGTCACATTCTTCGACGTAGAACTCATTCTTTTCTGTGACGAAATGAAATGTCCTACACAATCTACAGCTTACAGATGATACATTTCTCGAGATATTTTACACATAATAATTATATATATTTACATTTTCGTTTCTTAATTTCGGTTTCAAAACATGCTACATATGTAGTCTCCAAAAGATGATGTTGTATGTACCGGGATAGTAATTTTCAATATAGAAAAAACTAACAGTTTGTTACCAAATGTAATTATCTTTACCATCATGTTTTACACCAATTAACCAGTGTATACATATTCAGTAACGCTCAGCTATATCACCTGTAGTGATTAATGCCATCATCGAACTCAGTGTTGTCTATATATAAATGAAGCTTCATTTAAAATACAAAGTAAATATGTTTCACGGTTTAGAAATTTTGTGAGGAGAGTCACACAGATTGACAGACATGAAGGTTTAACAGCCCCTTTGGGTGATAGGTTTCTCTATAAATATAAGTAAGTAGTGTCTTAACGCATTAATATAGGCTGTGTATGCATCCGCTTCCCATTTCAAGCACAACCTCATCACTATGCAAGCAATGGTGTCTTACTCGGCGCTTTTCTCTGGCCTGAAGTATGTCGCTATTTTTTACAAGTTGTGTGGGCGTTGGGCGTGTTGTCATGTATACCTGTCATCTGTACACTTTGCATATCCCCGTAGACTCCGTATTTTAAACAAAGGATACCATTCTTTAAATGGTCAGGAAATATTAAAACTACATATTGGTGTCAAATTTAGGTTATTATTCAAAGTGTTTTTATGAATCTGCACCAGAAACTGATGATATGAGAAATTATATGTTAAGAAAAACAGGATTCTTAAATCTGGTGATGTTGAAAATATTTAAAAGATAAAGAGTTGCAGTACATAATTTTAAAATTTTAAAGTAGTGTATTGTCGTCCTCATTTGCAAATACCAGTAAATGGAATTAATTTACGGTTCGTATAATAACGAATAACGTTTTATATGGTGAAATCTAGAGCAAGGGATAATTAGTTAAAGGAATTTTCACATTTTATTAATTAGAACTTACTGTATAACATTTAATGATGAAAACAAAGGAACAAAGGATCCATTATGAACACAATCCTTATACAGTAACTATGTTATTTGAAAAATAAATTAAATACTGTTTATGTAATATTTAGAGACAACCCGCTCTCCATAGATTCGGACAAAACGAATCGTAATTAAAATATATTCAATCATACATTTTAGTTTTCAAAAAGGTTAAAGCAAAGCAATAGTTTAAATCAAGAACATTTATATATTCACTCTGGAATCATTACTTATGAAGTATTCAGTTTTTACCTTTATACAATCTTACTTGGGAATACTCAATGGTATTGTATTGGCATCGTTTTATCATAGATCTCATTATATCGAACTTGGTCGTGAATTGATGTGATTCGTGGTGGCCTATACGTTTGATGTGTCCCCGCAAGTGTTATTAATTTTCTTAGCATGCATTAAAATTTAACTATTTTCATGTTTAAACCATTCATTTAAGTAAAAGAGAATATTTATTTTATGGTACGGGTATTAGATACCGCTAAATCTCACATATCAGTTTACTAATGTGTAGGTGTGGGCGTGGCATACATTGACCTAATGGAATAGAAAGGTGTTGTGGGTTAGTACCTGTAGTATATTTTGTTTAATATAATTCTGTAATTGAAAGCCCAAATTTCATTGTTTAAATTATGGTAGGATAAACTTAAATAATACAATCTTCATTTTTCGGAATCAAATCCAGTATTTTTAAAAGATTTTTTTAACGTTGAGTGGGATTTATTAACTATAATATGAACACATTCTAATATGAACGAAATTGAATCAATTGTAAACTGCCTAAAAGTTTCCCATTCTTTAAGAAGTAAAACGATTATCAAAGCTCACAAATATACGGAAGCTCTACCCATTATGTGAGCTTTAGAAAAGAAACCCCGTGGTAATTGCACATTTCAGAGTTATTTTAAATCTGCGAGAAGGTACTTTAATAAAAACTTTGAAATGGTTTTAATTTTTATAAAATAAAATGCACAAATGCTACAATTCATTGTTTTAAATTTATTAATTCATTTATTTATATTTAAAAATAATTCTTATCGTTTACATCGAGGAAGATAGTGAGCCACGTATCTGGGAAGGTGATATACTCAGGTAATAAACTATTTATTACATAAATAAAATAAAACTATTTGTTACATTGGTTCATATAAATATTAACGTTTCAATTGTTGTGCAAAATAGAGTAATGCCTGCATTTAAGGGGGAATTCTAATTAGCTGACGGCCGCGTATTTAAGGCTCCGCTTTTATCATGAGGTAATAGGTAAAACCTCTGTTATATTTAAGAACCCGACTCAAATATATAAATTTCACCGTATAAAACTAGATTTTACTGTCTTGGTGCATATGGACATTGTTGAAAGTACGATTGGCTGCAGAAGATGCGTAATTCAAAACCGTCCCTTCTTATGGTATCAATTCAGTCCATTAGTAATATAGAATTCATTATGATTTTATAAACCTAGCTTAAACAGTTTGGAAATAAATCAGATTTAAATAATCAGGAAACTATTCCGTTATATAAAGATATTCGTTATTGAGCAGTCTAACACATAAAGTTACTACCAACATATTTTATGTATGGAATTAGTTAGGATTACTAAGTAAATGCTACGTTTGGTGTCAGTTCTAATTAGATTTAGTGTAAGTTTAAGTTTACGACAACTTGAGATGGATTCTAACATCTGTTGAAGGAATTTCAGGCAGATTAGTTGGAACCTGCCTACATTTATCAATTCGGGAGTCTGAAGGCTTAAATGCACTGTAAACTTGGGCTCTAGTCTTACTCTCATTGTCAAAGTGAGCAGTTTTTTTATTTGTAGTAGTTGTGGAATGCACAGGTGCTAATATTTTTATAACATGGTATTATGTAATACGATGATAATATATTAATTTCATCTCAAAATAATTAATAATTTATTTCAAGAATACCTAATTAAACATCTTTTATCGTTTTAGAGAGAAATCTTTTTGTGATCTAGCACATAAATAACTAAACTAACCTTTTGAATTTACGTGGGCTATCTATTATTAAAAACTCTTAATGTTTTGTATACACACATATCCCACTTTCAAAATTGTAGTAAACTCTATGGAATTGAAAACCCATGTTCAAACTACTTTTGCGCCTAATTTCCACATTTTCCCGTGACTTTCCCTGCTCTGCCGTAGAAGTTTGGGACTATAAAAGGATGTTTAAAAAGCAAGATGTCTCAAACATCTGTTTTATAGTAGTAGTATATGTTTGACATTTTATACATCACATCCCATAGTTCAGTCTCTCTTAAACTCTCTAAGTTTGTAATAGAATTGAATACAAAGTCTAGGAATTATCTGAAGTCTATAAACTCAACGTTATATATAAATAGTTTGAGGCAGACATGGGACTAACACTCTCATCACCAATAATACGATACAACCTTCGTAAATTGTTTACAGCGACTGATTTGATTATTTTAAAACTAATTTACAATATATGTTACAATATCTTATATACCGTAGCCTAATATATAGTTCCCAAATACCAAACTGTCTCACAGCCCTCCACTCGAGTATATCATCGGATACACGGATATATGATCATCCAATAAAGGAAAGCAATTCACAGCTTGGATGTGATGTCCTCCACGCTATACCCACCATGACGAATGGGCAAGATGACGAGCCGGACAGCTGTCCATTTGTCTCCATACGTCACCAGTTGTCCCATTCATCTATATGTCATCACACATAGTGGAATATTAACTTACTGTAGCGTCAGTATAAGATCGTCCTGGACCGAATTCTACGCGGTATCGAGAGAACGATGGTATGAAGAAACACAGGGTAATCTATGAAGCCAGCCTATAGAGGAACAGCATGTTACAACGAATTTAGTGCAGCCTTGTATTTAGTGGAGAAATACCATGATGACACTCAACAAAGCCAACAGGGGTACTGTAGTAGGGTTAACCAAGTTTAACCAGCATCCTAAAAAACTTGATTTACTGTGGAAATTAGATGTGGTTGAGCTGGTAAATCAACTAGATAACTGATCCATATTTAAATATGGGACCTACGAGGGACTTGTACAAAGTAGTAAGAGTGAGAGGAGAGCTGATGTCTCTGGTGCATCTGAATATGGATCTAACGAGGCTATTTGTCTCTAAATGACATGTGAGATATGTTCCAAAGGGCTGAGATCCTTAAATCGGTCAACTTGTCCAAAAGCACGGTCATTTAAGACAGTCATTTCAGATGAAGTTATGGCTACGTTTTACGAGATCACAACACGTTTGAGCACATTTGAGATCCATGACTTATACTATTGCTATAACATATAATGATCATTAAAGTAAAAAATGTATTATTTAAAATATTAAAGTGAGTGATTACATTCTGTTAACATATTCTCCTGTTTTATGAAGTTTCAACCAGGCCAATTCACATCCAGGCATACGAAGAAGACGTAGTAGTAACGGTTGAGTGGTTTTTTTTATACTGTCCAAATTTTTTTACTGCCCTAGTCTTGTGTCACTATGATCGAGTTATAATTCCTAAAACTTGGCACGAACGTAAAATTTTAGTTTTTAACATACAATTATTAACAACTAAGCTGTTATAAATAATTACACTACGTTTGTAGATAATTTTATATATTTTAATACATCATAAACCTATACATGTTGCTAAATATTAAAAAAAAACAATAATATACATAATAAATAACCTTGTTTAGGTTAGGAATCCTTAGTAAAAACAACATTTTTAGCACCATAATCCAATACAACAAGAATTGAAATATTTTTCAAAGTACAAGGTAAATAAGAGTTTGAATTAACTAAGTATCATGAATACCATGAAATGTAGAAGATGTCAGTTTCTTATAAATTGCACGTCAAATATTTTTTTCTATATTGAGTTTTATAAGCAGAAGCCAATATTGGACTAGATGAAAATGGATTCTGTCAAGCGGCTTCGTGACCTGTCACTCTTCCCGCACATCGACCATCTTGCCTGCCCTGAATACCAATGATGCAGACTCGTGTACGTTCGAATGCTAATAGAATATTTGTATTTGAATGTTCCAAAATATATAACTATAATTACAGTAATGTATTTTTTTATAAATATGAAATAGAAAGTCTTCTATATTATGCACTGTATTGATAGTTATATATACAGTGCATAATATTGAAGAAGATTTGTTTATATACGTACTGCCATACTGAGAAAAGAAATAAAAAATCTTACTCATAACGTATCCTGTATGTCAAAATTCTCTGCAATAAATTATGTGGTTTAGTTTTTTAATATTTAATTCACGTTTAATGACAAAATTATCTTTTATTGGTTCTAAGTAGCGTAAATTTATATTGACGAATGATGTAGTAACATAACTAATAACATAATCCTACATTTAAAGGTAATTTCAATAGAACAATTTATTGTTAAGATAAAGTAAAAGTCCTGCAGACTCTCATAGTTTCCTATATATACCAATTATCTTTAACACAAGCGCGTTGTTTTCTAGAATGCTTGAGTTATGTTGGGTGATTTGAATAGTTTTTTCAGGTAATTTACAGGCAAACAACCAGAGGCCTCCACCTGTAGGTCACAATTGTATGGAACAAGATTAAGCGGTACACCAATCAAAGATGGGCAGGGAATGTATGTTCCGTGGCTGGGGAATTTTTTGAGTGTATTAAGACTACATTTATTAGTTCTTATATAAACAAAAATATATATATTGGAGTGGATATCCTTGTATGCAATTTTGTTAAACTCTCTAGTTAAACGTTGAGATATAGATAGTCTTTTAGTAATTTAAGTGTTCTATAACAAGTTTCCAAACTGTTTAATTAAGAATAAAGTGGTATGTGAACTTCAATTTTATGAAAACACAATATTTTCAAGGTGCAAGATAGAACTTGGGAGGTTTTTTGACACCAGTCGTTTCAAGCACTTATAAATTAAGTCTTAATAACCGATGGAAACTTAGATGGAATACGTAATTCTTCAATTACTTTTCTATTCGTGTTATACTGCTAATCAGAACGAAAAAATAAACAATGTACTATGAGGGATGAATCTTCGAGTAATAGAGATAAACAATATATGCATCCGAGAAATAATATAGTTGGGTTACGATATGCTATTGATTCGATCGATAAATAGTCAGGACTATTTTCTTAAATTTCTATATATTTTCTTACATAAAATACTCAAGGTAAGTACCCAAATCACGATGTTATAGTTATTTTGTATTATTTATAAGGTGTCAGATATTAATAATATCAAAATATCTCGATTTATTATATCTCTATGTTCCCACCAAGAAGTAAGTGTTATCTAATTATTCTAAGGTTAAAATACGATAAAATACATTTTAAGGGACCTATACTGATAATTAACAAGATGTTTGCAGGCTGAGAAGGACAGACATGCCTTTGCTCACGAAGGCGCTATCTTGGCTGAGCATGTATTATACTTTTGTCAGCAAAACTCCTTGTATTGTCTGATAGGATCTAAAATATTAACATTTAGAATAATACTAACAGCCAATTTAGCATAAAAATTAAGTAAATAGTGAATACTTTATAAATTAGTAGTAATATTGCTCCCATTTAGAATTCCTCTTGTGATTAAGCTCATATGGAAATCACTGGTTACTATTTTCTGAGTGGCGAAATGTTATATAAGCGTACGCTGCGGTTCATTCTTTTGTGATAATACCTATATATATATATATAATATATATATATATATATATATATATATATATATATATATATGTATGTATAATTTGAAGCAAATTTTCAATAAAATATTATGTATATATATATTCGCACCTTATTTTGCGCGATTTTTCTATATTTTATTGAAAATTTTCTAAAAAATTTTGTTTCAAGCCATTTAGCATTTACAATAAAAGAGAATTTTGTTGAATAGTTTGCCCTTAATTAAACCTTTTCATTTAATTGTTTAATTTTGTATTGTCTTATAACCCACGTTCAGCCTAAAATTATAAAGATATATTATATTTCAATTACCTACTGTTAAGTTTCTACTATTGTTTTATTTACATACACCCTAGCACTTAATTGACTTAATATCTTGAATAATACACGGTTAGTGATAAATTAACTTAACGCACTATGTACTGGTGAATAAGGATTTAATAAGAGGATAGTCTAAATAAATTATGTTATGGCTTTGTAGTTGCAGTATGTATACTTTTAATGAAAGTATTTAATATTTTCAATTTGTGACTCTTTTACTTTTAACAAAGCGTTTTTTTCAACAGAAGAACCTGATGTATGGCGTCAACAACTTTGTACGTCCAAAACCTTCAACTGTGCGTCAAGTAAAACATTCTTTCCAGAGGTCCACTGAGTACTAGCTTTAAAACCCATGGCACTTGACGATAATATCCGATATATAAGAATAACAAAATGTTTGTTGTGTTGAGGATCTTGAGATCTATAGGCCTACTTTCTGTCCTGCAATAGAGTTTTTTTATAGGATTTTTACTTATGCCTTCAATCTTGTTGTTTTCCTTATTTTATCCATACATAGGGCTTCTCTTGTTCATTTATACGAACTGTATTTACAGGATGTCAATTAATTCCATAACCGGCCTCTCAGTTGTCGAACAATTTCAGATAACGATGTCCATTGAGTTAATCAATTTTATACTAAAAAGATCCACATTTTACAGTGATTTTATAAGTAGTTTTACGGTGTACGAAGTTTATTTATTCCATATAAACTTTACTTATTCTATAGTACATTGTTGTGTTATACGTGAAATTAGGCTCTTTTCGCTTACACGGTACTTCTATAAACTTTGTAATTTACTGAAGCAATTCCCCAGCAATTAGCTCCAGGCTCACCAAATGGCAGTTTAATTCTTGGGGGTTTTTAGAGTATCTCTCTGGCATTGCACCTGTTACTCAGAGAGGTGTCTTTATAATTTGAAAATGAAGTTTTAGAATTACGGTTTAATTGTAGTATTCTTTACATAACTTTTGATTTGTACATTATTTTACACAATATTGTTGTTAAATTTTAATCGATTAACAAGTAGGAAATATTAATTTATAACTAATATATGCCTTAATTTTTAAACAAGTGTTCTTAAATATTATATATCACGTTGTGTTGTATAACCTTTCACGAAAAAAAGTTGTATTTATATTTGAATTAAAGTTATTCATAGTAAAGTTTAAATTACAACAGAACATAAATTGCTCCAGATTTCTAGATTTATATTAGGTTTTGATATAAGAATATATAATATGACTTTACAACTTTTGGCTGGTTTTAACTTTTATTAATAACTAAGTGGTTAATGGCATACGCACAACGTTTCATCAGAACAAGGTTATCCCACTAATAATACATGTATAACTGCGAATGTTCGAATGTTTGGATATTTGGATGTTTGGATATTTGTATGTTTAGATGTTTGCAAGTTTGTCCTCGAATCACGGTGAAACTGCTATACGAATTGTGCTGAAATTTGGAACAGGTATAGATTTTGGTCTGAATTAACATTTATAGTGCATATACCACCCATAAAACATGCATGCATTTCACGTAATAAAAGTTGAATTCAAATTGAAATATTATTTGATTTACATTCGAACGTTATGATAAGAACGAAACGTAATAACGTTTCATAATTCAAATAAAACAGGCACTAAACAGCTTTTGACAGCTATAATTCGACAAACTTTCTGAAACATCTATTAACATTTAAATTTTATCAATAATAAGTAAATAGTGCTTGATCGGTAGTGTAATGCAGATAGTAAATCAAACATAAATTTTACTCCAGATTGCGCCAGTGACGAATTAAAATCATCTAATGCATTAAATACTGTTATAAAAACTAACCTTAAGGAACAAAAATATGAATGTTTTCACATAAGTTACTTTAAACTGGTGGGGCTTCCTTGACATTATGATGTTACATTTTAACAACGGCTTACGGAAAAACAGAAAAATGAATACTAACATACCTTAACAATTAATTTTTTCCCTGGCTACAGTCCAAAAAACAAGTGTAACGCAAAACTGTAATAACGATTATTTTGGAATATTGCATAACCTTAATAAGGATTTCCCCCTTATACAGGAAGTACATAAGAAGTATGTAGGACTTCCCCCTAGGTCGTAATAGGCTTTTCAGTCCTAGCAAACTCAACTAGACCAACACGATTTTGACCAAAATAGATTTCCGAGAACTACATAATCGAACGTATATAGTATTTTAATCGAGG
The DNA here is from genome assembly GCF_021130785.1 of Homalodisca vitripennis. Classification (NCBI taxonomy): domain Eukaryota; kingdom Metazoa; phylum Arthropoda; class Insecta; order Hemiptera; family Cicadellidae; genus Homalodisca; species Homalodisca vitripennis. Next base: position 64,137 of record NW_025781120.1, on the reverse strand, counting down.
CGATATGGCAAGCTAACCTGTGACATAGTAGGTAAGTGAATTTAAACGGTATTAAGTAGGCACTTTTTAACCGAAGTAGGCATCTCGGTCCTATGTAATTATATTTTTTTTCTTTGTCCGAACAACAAGGCAAACTCTACTATGGTACTGGAAATATCATAAACCTGAAATATATAACAAGGACTGGAAGTATACGTTTTTTGACCAAACTAAGTTTCCGAGTCCTGTGTGATCCGAGATTTGTGTTTTCTTGATCGGGATTACAAGGCAGATTCAGTTATGTTATCCCTTATGTTTAGTTAGTATATGTAAACATAATTACATCATTTCTAATTGTATTGCTAAAATTGACTTTATGGATATAAATTTTCAAACACACTTAAAAACTAAATACACACTAATTAATATCAAAATATGTATTGCATTGATGCTTTGCTGTTTTTCATATGCAAAGTTTGTAGTAGTTAACTAAGGTTCTATGTTTACTGTTTCCGATAAATACAATTATTTCCAAAATTACATTTAAATTACATTAGATTGACGCTAGCAGTAACCAATACGGCGAAACTAACGGTCTCTCCTGAAATATATTCAAATAATTATAGAACAAATTTATTTAGACTGTGCCTCTACATTGCATAAAGACATTCAAATAATAGTGCTAAAATAAAATTCATTAATTTAATTTTTTTTACATTTTAATATTTAAGTTCATTTTTTAAATAAAGTTATAGACAACTCATAAATAATGTGCACACACCTTCCTGCTTTGAGGGATTGAGTTCAATAACTTATTTATCTGCAAGTTATAATAAAAAAAGTTATTCCATTCAGAATTATTTGTTTTTTAATTTGCTTGCTTAAGGTGTGATATGACAAATCTTTAACTTTAATTCCTAGTAAAAACCACTAATACAACTAGATCTCAGTGAAATGTATCAGAATAACACCGAATGGTTGGCCTTAGAAATACAGTGAACCGGTGAGTAGCACTAATTAATAAAATCATTTATTTATTGTTGTAATATATCTAGCTTATATGATTAGGTTTAATATTAATAATCAGAATATGTTTTTATAAATGTATAAAAACAGCTTTTTATTCCTTGTAATTAAAGTACATTATAATTGATAAATAGGATTACATATTCAAACTGCTTGATAAGTTTTTTAAAATATAGGTAGAACAGGTTAATAACATGTCATAAATAAGTGTTATAAGTTGTACTGGAAAGATTTGTAGCTGGGGGTTTTGTCCTCATTAACAGTTTTACTGATCTACTACTGCTTAATAAAACAAACCCTTCTAATTATAACATATCTTTAATAGTGTTTAGTAAGCTGGACGAAACATATTTTGTTTTTAAAAACATATACAAAATTATACTTTAAACACAAACCCCCTCTTATAGTTAATACGTGTAAATATATCCACTATCGTAACAGACAATGGATATATATATATATATATATATATATACTGTCTCTTTAAAGCGATCGAGACAACACAGTTCGAATTAACCTATTTTTGAAACGTTCGAAATAATATAATCAAACGCAACCCAATTGTGTATTCCTTATACTGTAATAGCATTTCAGTAAGTAGAACCTTTCTATTTCATGTCAATAGGTGTTTATATTTTCTATGATAGAGTTCTTAGGTGATATAATAAACCTTTGTAAAAACTTTTATATTTTATCACTCTTGTATCACTAGAAAAGTTAGTTTTTCCGCCTCCACAGAAATATAATTATTAAAACTTTTCTGAATAAATCATCCACACCAACATTTTTAAAATTCAAACCCATAGAACCTTTTGGGAAAAATAGTAATAAGACAAATTTATAACACTAGAGTCCATAGATAGTGAAAAAATAAATGTTACTAGTATTAGTGATAAAATTAGAATATTAATATTCCAGAAGGCCATTCTAGGAGCATGGCTGGTGTTGAAGTGCATGTGTAACAATATATTTTGTAGCTGGTGATGTATAATTGTTTAATACCTTGAATGCTTTGGGCGTAGATAATTGCTGTCCAGATGATCCTAAGCTCAGTACATGACTATTGTCGGAATTATTTTTATAGACGTTAGTACTAATTATTTTTTTATAACTTATATTTAGATCGTACTATCATATATAACAAAAATAAAGAACTTGCAAATGTATTAGTTTTAAATACTATAAGAGTAAGTAAACAAGAAACTATAGCATAACGCAACATATTTACATCCTGCGCACAGTGCGTAGTCTAACAAAAAAATGTAATCCAAACGTCCGTAATATACGAGATTAAATATGATCATTAAGAAAAGACTACGTTTGGTTTCAATTCTACGAGTAATTACTTTTAGTGTACGTTTGCGACAGGTTGAGATGGATTCTAACATCTGTTGAAGGAATTAGTGGCAGATTAGTTAGAGTGGAGCTGTCCAAATATATCAGTTCGGAAGTGGGAAGGCTTAAAGACACTGTAAACTTGGGCTCAGGTCTTAGTTGCTCTGTCAAAGTGAACCATTGTTTGATTGCAGTAGTTGTAAATTATACAGGTACTAGAATTTTTATAACAGCGTATTATGTGATACGGTATTAATTTATTCATGTACACCTGAAAGTTGTCATTCATTAATTATAGAGCAATATATATTGGTTGTAAATATCTGTTATATTCTTAGTGAAAAATTATTTAACTTGAAACTTGACACATAATTAATGTAAACTAAACTTTTGAATGCCATTTTCTACATAGTCAAATATTATCCAAACAGATGAATATTTTTTTACACACGTATCCTGTTTTCACAATTGTAGTATTATATAAGAAGAATTCCAAACCATTTTCCCACAAATTAACGCTTAACTACCGAAATTTTAACTTGCCGTATAAGTGTGAGGAATTTAATTTAAGGTATGTGTTTCGTAGTGATAGTCCGTGATAACTTTTGCACATAACATCTAATCCATCCTTCCACCTTGAAATCCTCTCCAGAGAGTAAGAAATGTTTCGTTTGAACAGGAAGATGTTTGCATCTCTAAAATGTGAGACATCTTTTAGTTAATAATAGCCCTTAAATCATCCATTTTCAAATTTTGCACCAAGTGAGAAACTACTAGCCTATGACAGGAACATCAAAATTGCTTCAACAACGTAATATTACTGATAACTGCTGAGCTCCATCAGTAATATACATTAATAACACACTAAGTTGCGGGAAACAGACCTTAAATATTTTTGCATTTAATAATGACATTAATGAAGACTATCAGAGCTACCCAATGACTCACATCCTGCATGGACCACTCCAAGAATCTCCAATAACTTTCCGCTCCATCCTTAAAATTATAAGGAGTTAAAATTATATATAAAGTCGATTGGAAAAATGTCGAGTATTCGCACGGGCTTTCTTTCAAGACTTCCCGAGGCCAGAAACACTGGTAACTACAATATATGGATTTTTAACTTCTACAATTTCAGTATCATTACATTGTTCTTGACTGTGTTGATGTTGCACAACATTGTGTTCAATCAATTCCTCACTTTAGTTATCACTCACTTTATATTAGTATTAAAATACTATTATTATGATGAAATTAGAATGTGGTAACACTTTACAAGTGGAGAAAGTATGTAATATGTTATCATCGTTTATCCGCCAATCAGCACATATTTATCCCTAACTATATAATCCTTTTGTAAAAATTTCTTAACAAGTCTAGGCCTCACTTAGCTATCGGTATAGGACAGATATGCGCATCTGAACCAAATCCTTAAAATATGTTTTATTTAATAGGCCAGAATATCACTATTACTATTATAACTTTTTCTTATTCCTGTTATATGGATAGCACGTATACGTTGAATTCAAATTCAGATTCAGAAATTAAGATACATAACATGCACACAACTATACTTTAGTTAACCACGATCTTCAACAGTAAACTGTAAATCCCGGAAAAGTTCCCTTTAAATACATAAATATACATATTTAAGCGATTGTGTGGATTTTCTTAATAAAACTAATTCATAATTGTTTAAAAAAATATAGAAAATCGAAGAATACAAACAGAGAAAAGGTTTAGACAAAACGATATAACCGCTCATGAATGTGTACGTGATAAATGATTCACACAATTGGACACTCATCAAGTCACAGATTTATCTCTCCACATGCTTTGTTCGTTTGACGGGACACATTAATTAACGACAAGGTCTCTGCCCTAGTTTCTGTTGTTAAAAACAGGACCTAGTGTTTTGAACTGAGACAATAAAATGTAACAATTACTAACAGAAGTCTAGTCCGTTTAAATACATAATAAAATAAACTCGCAAGGTTCCAGGCCCTACTAAATTAGTGTTTATAGTTTATGATCTTATTGTTTTAAAATTTTACATTCAGCAAACTAATACAAATAATGTATAATAAACATGTCATTTTGACGTATGATGGTTCAGATCCATGAGGTAATAATTAGTAATATTTCTATTACAAATGTGATTATACAAGCAATTCAAGTTGTAGCAGTAAAAGTCAGGAAAAATTGCATCTTTTCCTTGTAATTTTTTCCCTGAACACATTTGGAGTCTTCTCTTTATTTTTAATAGATAATTTGCGACAATTAGTTTTTTTATAAACCCATTCGTTTATTTTATTTCTTTCTCTGAGACCTTACGTTTAATTTTCAAACTTCATGACTAAGCTGATTGTCGGCACAAGTGTGTGTGTTGCTGTAGCCATAAAATATTTTTAGCCAAAGTGGTTATTTCTATGTCGTTAGTATGTGTTTCTAGTGGGTTGGTAGTATCACAACAGGAAATTGCATGGAATACTAGTTTTGTATATTAAATAAATCGTAATGAATCTGTGATTAATATTACAATGTTTGTCTGGGATGGTTTTGTTACAACCTTAAATAGACACTCTAACGGTATGGTAGTTATTAACATAGATTTTTCAGTTTATTTTAATTACCGCAGTACATAGTCGACAATCAGGTGTTGATATATAACCTATTACGTAACATGTTGTCTTCAACCATACTCGCGTGAATATAGACATAAAATATTATTTAAATATTTATTTCTTTTTCTTTTTCCGAGACATAACAATATTCTTTCTCCTACTATAGTCCCAAAAAACCTAAATTTGCCTAATTGTATTGCATTTTAAACATAGGAAATCGTATAACAAAATTATTGTTATAATTGTATATGGCCCTATACTAGAAAATATATTATTATAAGTATTAAAATAGATGTATCGCAATAATTATTTTCGCCAATTGAATTTACTCGGAATACTTTAATACTAATACATATTAGGTCATGCAAAAATAAACAGCTGATATAAATATATTTGTTCATACCCACCTTACAAAAATAGTAAAAAATGCGTATTTTGAGCATTCATTTCAGTTTTATAATAATTGAGTTGAACACAAAATCATATAATACGTAGCTTTGTGTTATCACGGCTAAAAAATATTATTTACAATGTGGATTCTCATTATTTGTTGATCAAACGTCAAATAAAGTTATGAATACCTAATACTTATATTAGAGTGTTTATAATATTAATACAAAATTTAGTTGGGAATATGAATATTAATACAGAGTTTAGTTGAGAGTATGAATATCCATACCAACAAGAATAGTTAGTTTGATAATGGGATTCATGATATGGGGTAATTAAATCTAAAATTATATTTTAATTCTATTTTCTTTTTAGGATTTGCTTTCACGGAAATCCGTAAGCTCATTAATTCTACATTAATTATTTGCAAAAAGTAAATTAAGTGTTCCGTAGCAGATAATGATACGTATATGATAATAATATAATTCATGATGACGCTAATGTAGTTAGCTGAGAATTAGCGACGGGACTGGAGCATTTTTATTCCTGTCTGTTTGTCCTCACGATATCTCGAAACGAACTGACTTTAAATTATGTACGAAATTTCATTTCTACAACATAGACAAGAATTAGCCTCCCTATACATTAGTGCAAGTCCCATCAATTCGGCTTACTTTCATGAGCCTTAATACATTCATTTTCTTTAATACGTCATGATACCAACTAAATGTGATTGAGAAATAGAAAATATGATCCCCAAAAATACGATTTGTGGCATTTAAAATGAAAATTGAATGACATTTTTGTCCCAGTTTATATCATTCAATTATACATATTAGTTTAATATATTCTATGTTCGTATTCTTAAATTAAGAGCTATAGAAATTTTAAATTTAAATTTCATTCATTATATTTAGTTAGAAGCAATAGCAAATGTGTGTACTGTACAATATTATTTTATCATAGACATATTTTACTAAACACAAATAAATATTATTTTCAATGTAGCGTTTTTGAAAGAACTGAATATTATAATAATTTTAATAAACATAACATTTTCTATACGTAAAACTTTATAAACAATATTTAAGGGCATTGGCATTACATTTTACATACATAAGTACGGGCAGAATTGTACCATATAATCAATAGACAACATTGTTCAGGACAACTTATAATGGGAAATGGAAAACATTTTAGTAAAAGAAGAATACTCTACTGAACAATTTCAAATTTAACCAAAAACATTGATTTCATAATAAATAAAACTAGTAATCAGAAATATGCGTATGTTTCTGATGGTCAGTTGAAACAGTGGACAAAGAACATGTGAATATTATTGTACAGTAATTAATATTCCATTGATTAAACAGGAATTTGAATATTATTATTTTCTATCGACACTTTTTATCTAGAGACACCCATTCAAGTTGAGCAGATTGAGTAGGATTCCTGGTCAACCCCTTGTCAAAAGAAACTTTGAGTCGGACAGTAGGTCCTAGGCCGAGACCACGGACCCAGTGTCTGCCCCTTACAATTAGGTAATAAATGGCCATGACAGTTTTAACACGTGGACCTAAAGTCCCTTAATCCTATCTGGGTGACATATACTGCAAGAGTAGTTGTCATGGCTGAAATTTATCACTTTAATTGTCTGATTCTCCACCTTCTACAAGCAGAATTAACTATTACTTATAAACGTTAATAATCTATTGTAAACCTCGTATTGAGCTTCCTTTAAGTAACGTTCTCACAAACCACTGAACAGCTGAAATATTTTCATCGTATTCAGCTGATGACCAACAGAAAATCTTAATTAAGGAGGGACAGGAAGGACAAAGGTTGTAGTAGAAGCTGCGATATCCTGGCCAATCTCCAAATTGATTAGTTCAGAATGTAGTTGACACGATTCATCGCTTTCTTTGGTGACATATGGTACATCAAACTAAGATACGAAGAGTAAATAAGAAATTTCATTAGCTTTAACAATGTTTTTTAACTAATTAATTTAATCATTACAACTGGAGGTTCTAAAAATATTGCATTATAGAATTTCTGTATGTCCGCAAGATATCTCGAAAACAAAGAAGGAAAGAAGAAGGAAAGAGACCTATATACTTAAAATTTGGCATGAATCTTTATTTCTATATATAAGAAACAACGAGTTCAGTGATAGTAAAGGTCACTTGGTGGAAATGAGCTGTATACTAGTAGATATTTTCCCGTTTCTCTTTTTGCCAACGATTATGGCAAACAGAATACCTTATAAAAATTTTTTACTGAATACAAAAACATTCCTTTTTAATTCATTCTTTCTCAGTAATACGTGTAACATGTAAGATATTTTGAGACTTATTTATTAGACTTTTAAATGAAACTTCGATGATAAATGGACAAAAATTAAACTGTATAATAATGTATGTCTGTCCAAGGGATTTAGCCGAGTATTATTTAGGCCTACTATTCAACAGGCTGGCAAAATATCTGTTTTATTTCCGGTGGTACGTAAAGTTTTCTTTTCTATATGATTAAAGTAAAGTACAGTAAAGTAAAGATGTCTTATTTTACCAGCCGAAGTAAATATATATAGGCTATGACAGACAGGTTATGATTGCATGTATATCCATTCGTAGTACTTTATAAGAATAGAATAATTATACCTTCTGTGTAATTACGGGAAGCAGTGTGGCGTACACCTTTAAATAAAATTAGTACTGTGGCAGGACAATGTATGTAATTTAGGGCAGAGCGGGGCTACCACTGTCATTACTACTAAGTAGATTTGAAAGTATAATCTTATGAGTATTGAAAAACAAGTGATTTTAATATTTTAAAACTAATATACTATCTTTGTTACGTTATCTTTGTTTCACAGAGACATTGTTAGTTTCCAATTATCAAGCTGTCTCACAGCCCACCACTCGAGTAGTGATATATTGTGTTTTGTACAAATATATGATCATCCAATAAAGTAAAGCAATTCACAGCGGTAAATGGATGTGATGTCCTCCACGCTATACTCAGCATGACGAATGGGCAAGATGACGAGCCGGACAGCTGTCCATCTGTCTCCATACGTCACCAGCTGCGGGTTGTCATCACATCAAGTGGAATCGTACTTCCCCTGCATCGTTACGTCATCTTACCTATTAACGTAACATGTAATAGTAGTTCCATTAACCAACCGTGTGATAATTGCACAATAACCATATAACGGATAACATTAAATTACTGCATCATAACTGTTGAAATATTAATGTCCTATAACACTACTCTAACATACTAAACGTCTTTTATATTACATTTAAGGAGCAAAATGCATATCCTATGATAATAAGACTACGTGTTCCTGTTCTTTGAATTTTAATTCCATATAAGTACAGCAGTTACTTTTAGTAGCAGTTTAATGATAATCTTAAACCGATGTCAGAAAAAACACGCTGTATTATTCACCAATACTAATACTATGATTTTCAGGAGTCAGTACTTAAAGTGTTTCTATCAGGATCTTCAAATAAGTAGGCTATTTTAAGTATTCGCAATGAAAATCTGACATGTAATACCAGACTAATAATAATAGCCTACCATATATGATCATGTTATTATATTTATGATTATTGTTTGTAGTCTATTGAAATTTTCTTGTATCTCTTTATACATATTTCACTCAGTTATTTTGTACGGTCTATTTTGTCACGCGTTTTACTCATATTTGTTTCAGTTGAGAAAATTGGATAAGGTCAAGGATCTTGGGGTAATTATGTTACCTTCTCTCAGCCCACAGGAATACATTATACAAATCATCGCAAGAGCAAACTCGTTACTGGGGTTCATATTTAGATCCACGAAACACTTCAACTCACCATACACCATGTCGTTTTGTATAAGTCTCTGGCTCTCCCTGTTCTGAAGTATGGATTGGTCATTTGGTCGCCCTACCAATTCAACCATGTCGACCAACTACTGAGTATCTAGGAGCGCTTAATCAGGATGCTTGGCTCTAGGTTGGGTTTCACTTACCGCAAAACTCCTATAATCGAAGTCGAGAGTCAATTTAACCTCCTACCTCTACATAGAAGACGTCAGCTGGCGGAATTGGTAACTCTTTTAAAATTGGTGAATGGACTGCTTGACTGCCCTGGTCTCCTCAGTGGCATTGACTTCTCCAATTCAAGAGGAACTCGTTCGATGACCATCTTCCGTAGACGCTATCATCCTACTTACTACGCTTACCATAGCGCTCTCTCTGGACTTCTTAGAGCTTGAAGTGATGCTGATCCACATATTGATTTTTTCAATGAGACTTTCACATCATTCAGAAGAAAAGTGGCTTTCCTTGTAAATACCTAACTAGTAGCCTGCCCACCCCCGCACACACACACAAACACGCACGTCACTAGTATGCATGTAGTGGATTTGGTTAATGTTTATTTTACTGTTAAATTATTTAAAATGTTGTTTATTATTTGTGTTTTGTTAATTTTGCACTTGTATAATTTTGTTATCACTTAGTTGTTATTTAGTTTTTATCATACACCACACATTTATTACTGTTGCTCGTTTTTATATTTACCTATTTATTATTGTCTTTGTTTTTTCCTTGTTGTTGATTATTTGTTAACTTATAGTTATTACTCATTCGATGTTTTGTTGATTATTTATTTTAACACTGTTTGTTATTTAACTATATATGTATACATTATATTAGTGCTATTAATAATTTATACTCTTTTTAAATTATTACGTGTACTACTGGTGTAGTTCCGCAGGTAGAATAAAGTAATAAATAAATAAATTGCTAAACTCATTCATTGACTTAACTCTTTGTTCAGTTTAATAGAGGATCCAGAGGTTGTGATGTGTAGGTCTTGAGTCTTGTTACTGTATTTCTGTATAAGTGTGTTGCTTGCCGTTTATAAATATGTAAATAAATAATGCCTTCCTAGGCTATCTGCAGCCAAGAAAGTAAAATAGTCTCTTAAGACTCGTAATGATCTGCTATCTGTTTTCCTGGGGATCAATTATCAGACTTCAGATTTTATGTTATTTTGGTTAAAAGATTACAATGCACAGCTCCTATTAAACCACCGTGTCCTTAAGCATAAGCAACACGGACTTCCTTTAGGCATTTGGTGCGCAACTCATTGTTATATTTCTTAAAGAGAAGTATAGCAGGAAACTATAGCTTGGTGATTAACGATGGGATTGCATGTCTAACGTGTTATATTCTTTCATTGTTGAAAATATCTACAAATGCACCATGCTGGGAATGCTATCACATACCACACCGATTGAGGACCATGTATTACGTTTAACTCTTTAGAACAGTATATTTTCAATCTAAAGGAATGACTTGGCATAAGATATCCTTGTTAAAATTTAGTCAGTCCCACAAAAACATTTTCACTGTATTATACATCCTAATTGAGGTACTGCATGACACCTATATAATTAAATTCAAAATCTATCTTTAAAATTACTAGATACTCAGATTTTAAACAGGTTCTGATGAAGAGTAAATCCGCCATGACACGTTCACTATGATACCTTGGATATACAGAATAATAACTGATAGTAGGATATGTGTTTTTTCGCATCCACCTTACGAGTAAAGTTATTTATCTTTATGAAAAATGCCAATAGTTTAAATAATTTATAGCAGATAAATAAAACATATGTTAATTGCAGTCTCCAAACGTTTTTTTTTTAAGATAAACAATGTATATGTTTTCTGTAATCCTTAGTACTAAATACATGTACTGTGCGATTAGCTGACACAATATGTTTCTAAATACTTTAAAACAAAACGTTTTGATTTTTAACAACTGCACCTCACAATAAATGATGTTTTATCAATATTTGGGTTTATAAGCAGAAGCCACTGTTGGACAAGATTAAAATTGATTCTGTCAAACGGCTTCGTGACCTGTCACTCTTCCCGCACATCGACCATCTTGTCTGCCCTGAATACCAATGATGTTCGAGACTCTTGTATGTTCGAATGCTGATATTATATTTTTATTGTGAGACACCAAAATGTATATACATTACTTATACGTAATGTTTTGTTATTATAAAATTACTATATTTGACTAGATTTATGAGTATGAGTATGAAGATAAAATAGGTATCTTAAATATTGGATTTTATCTTTTCTATAGGGACATGCTTTTATGTGTAATACATTGTTGAACGTACAGACAAAGACAATCCTTTAATAATTTAACTGTTTTATAACTACTTTTGAAACTGATCAGGGAATAAGCAATTAACGAGAGAAATTATGTGTTAAAAACACCACGTGCGCCTGTACGCTAGTGTACTCTTTTTGAATTAAATTCCCAATTTCGTTATACTACAACAATTTCGTACAATATCACGCAATAAAAAGTTTTTAAAATTGTTAAAACTAAAGCAAATAAACCATATTCCGTGAAGAATTGATCTACCAGTTATATTGATTATATATATATATATATATATATATATATATATATGTAGGGGAAGTGCGCTTAAGTTGCACCTGTGCCTAAAAATGCACCTCTGGTGTTTTGCAAAATGAACAGACATACAAGCGCTCCACGAGGGACCAAGGTGAAGCTCTAACAGTAAAAAAGTCATGCCACTTACTTGGGTTAATGAGGGAGTTGATTGCCGTTCGTATAAAAAACTTTCGTTTATTTCACAGTGCGCGTGATATTTTTTGGTGATTTTTTGAGTTTATGGTACCACGATCCTGTGAAGGGTGAATAAAATTCTTATTATATCACTATATAGTAGGCAATCTTAGCTTTTAAAATGAAACGTTAGTTCGATTTAAAAATATGCAACTTAACCTCAAACACGAAGTAGTTAGATTCAATATGGCGATTCGCCTAAAATGCACCGCACCCGGTTTTTCCTAAATTGCACCACTTTTTTTACTGGTGCAATTTAGGCTAATATGATATTGTTCATTTCAGATGGCGAATAAAGGCAGAAAATTACGTTATATGGAAGGAAGAGGGTATGGAAAGGGCGCGATTGCGTCATCAAGAACGGTGATATGGGCATTAATGCAGTTGGTCGGGTGTACGGGGTGCCGGAAAAAAAAACATTAAACCGTCGCCTCGCCGGAACAAATACCTATGCAACTGATTCTAAACAGGTGTTCGGTCGTCCCCAAAGACTTGCCAGCTGAGTTTGAAAATGAATTGGTACGGCATGTATTAGATTTAGAGAAAATGTTTCTTGGAGTTACCCGAGATTTTGAAAAAGTTTGCGTTTCAACTAGCTTAGGCTAATGGTCTACCGCATAGATTCAATATGGAAACCAAAATGGCAGGGGATAAATGATATTATTCTTTTATTTCAAGGCATCCACAGTTGTCTTTACGAAAAAACCGGAGGGTAACATTAATGGCTAGGGCCAGTGGGTTTATAAAGGAGAAAAAGGATATTTTCTACAATACACTGACAAAAAATAGTTGATGAAAACAAGCTGCAAGCCTCTGACATTTTCAATGTCGACGAGACTGCCCTTTCAAACCGTCCAGAGGCCACGTATGATTTTGGCTCAAAAAGGCAAAACATCAAGTGGGGTCAATGACTAGTGCAGAAAGGGGTACCCTGACAACTGGGGATATTTTGTATGAGTGCAGCTGGTGTTTTTGTACCACCAATGCTTGTTTTCAAAGGTTTGAGATTCAAATCCGAATGGAAAATAGGAGCTCCTCCTGAGACCACGTTTTGACATGACTGAGAGTAGTTGGAGCAACGCTGAGGTATTTTTGAATTGGTTAAAAACCTTTGTGTCTGTTATCAAACCTAGTAAAGATAAAAAATGTCTCATTATACATACTAGATGGCCATACGTCACTTACAAAAAATCTGGAGGTTATAGAATATGCCAGAGGTCATGGGGTCATCTTGTTATCCCTACCAATCACACCACAAGTCATAAGTTTTAAAGATATGGTATAATAAGAAAAACGCAAAATGAAATCCAGTTATTTGAGTTTAAAAGTTATGTTGATTTCATTGTATAACATAGTAAAAGTTTTCTTTTCATGTCCATGATTCATAATAAAATGGTTTTTATATGACATTTCGTGGTTTTATTCTTCCAAAACATGATTTTAAAAGCGGTGCAATTTAGGCATAATGGAGGTGCATTTTAGGCACATAAAGTGCAATTTAGGAAAAACTTTTTTTTGTTTAATTTAGCTCGCAATTTTGTTAAATGGCTACTTATTCAAAAAAATAGCCGTTAAATCTTCTTTGTATAGCCTTTAGTAATAACACTGAAAAAAACAAAATATTCAAAAAAATTTTGTTTACTGAAATATACATGAAAGCGCTTAAGGGGTGCGATATAGGCGCACTTACCCTATGTATATGTATATCATCAAAACAATATAAGCACCATAATCAAGTTAAGACATACCCTTGGTTAGATCAGTCAACGATTTAATTGAATCATTACTTTTAATGCTCTTAATAATAAACCATGAAAACGTATGCTAAGTTTTATATATGTTCTGATATAAGAAGATAACAATCGTAAAGCTAATGGTATAAATAAATCACACTGTTATAGTTATGTATTTTTATTATTTGTAATAAGTACCTGACATTATTGATATTAAAAATTTCAGACAAAAATTTTAGAGTAATCGCAGTTATCTTTAATTTCAAAAGTGCAATAAAATCTATACTTAAGAGCCTTATTGGCATACAATGTGATATTTTCAGGCTCAGAAGTACAGTCATAATGCATTTGTTCACAAACCGCTATATTTTCTAAACATTCATAAGCTCCTTACACTTTTATAGGTAGTCTAATTATAATTATCATATTAAGTCTGCACAATATATTTACTGGTACTAAACACTTGATTTACTCTAATACCCTCGCACATCATAGTAACAATGAATATCAAATTACTAGAACACCTTCTACTACTACCATAATTTAAACCTAATAAAAAAACACGCAATACACGTGTACCTGTTTTAGAAAAATAATGGAAATTATATTATACAAATTAAAAAAAAGTGAATATTTTATACTCAAATTAACTATCCATCCAGGTTACTGATGTTTGAATGACGAGTTTTTTCTAAGCATAAGAATCCTGACATTCCCACCTTCTAAAATGTATGTTTCATTGTCATGGCTATCATAAATTAGTGATCTCTATTATTATTGTTAGATACATCAATTCATCATTGAAAATTAATGTAAGAATTCTTATTCACAGACCTTTAAGTCAGTTCCTTCTCGTTATATCCTACGCTGATAAAGACAGACCTCGAGTGATAGGCTTTGCTAACGCTCAGCTAATTATAGTTACTATATATTCAGGAAATTAACCAAAAGTGTCTTTAACCAAATATTTATATTCATTATAATGTCATATAGTCATGTATGTTAATAGGTTGAATGAAAATCAATTTTTTCCCCTAATGCTCCATAATTACCCCTAATCCTTTTATACATTAGACCGATGTTTGTTCTTTGATTAATATACAATTCTAAGGGAATTTACTTGTTTACCGTCCTTACCGTTTGTTACAGGACTGTATGCAATGTTTTCCTATTCTACTGACTATAATTTTGAAACAAACACTAAAAACTAATTAGATTATATGTTTTTTTTTCAATTTAAAAAAGGCTTTGATTCTGATGCCAGGGTCATAAATTTATTTTTGAAATCAGAAGCAATATGAAGTAAAACGAGGAAAAGTGCAGCACTTAATATTCGGTGTCATATATACTGAAATATTAATGGATTCTGGAATGAAGCAGATCGTAGATTAGTCGTAGTTGCTACAAATATTCCAACTAGCATGGCACAACCAAGTTTGATTATTTTAAAGTTTGCATGCATTTGTTTAATATTATTGAACACTTAGTAAATAGTCGATTCACGAAACATTGACAGAAGTTGTTTGCCTATTAAACTTTGATTATTATAATCAATAAATAGTAACTTTATTTCGTTTTGTTTGCCTATGTAAATGGTGTAAGTTTCGCTTATATTTTTGTAATTGTCTTTTTAATTTTGTTAATTACCGATTTGATTTTATCACTGTGTCGTAGAAGTAAGATTTGATGCTTTGTTTTTTTTTATATATCCATACATTGTTTTAGGAAAATATTTATTTTGTATTGTTGTATTTAATTATTAAAAGGTTTTAACAATATTAATTTCAATCATGTATATAAATAATTAAATACACTAGACGATACCTCGTTTTATGCTTCTAATTTTCTTTTTATCGATTTTAGTTAGAAATAACTTACTTGGTTCAAAGATTGAACTCTCTGTTGGAATCAGACTATATTTTTACCCAAAATATAAATGGGTAAAATAAAAAATATTGTTTTATAGTAGAATGTAGTTATAAAATATAGTTTAAATCTTAACGTAAATAATAATACCACACGAGAACATATTAAAAAAGAAATTTTCCTGATACACAGTATGAGTAGATTATTTATACTATTTACCTAAAAAATTTTCTTGTACAATGCATTATTTGAAATACGTAGAATCAGGATGTTTATGTGATAAAGAGTCCTTCTATTTACTTCGTTATTTGCGGCAAGTCATTCACCAGTAATTAAATTCAGGCTCAACAAATGACGGTTTAATTCTTGTGGTTTAGAATGTCTCTCTGGCATTGCACCTGTTACTCAGAGGCGTCTTTTTTAATGTGAAAATGAAGTATTAAACTTTGGTTTAGTCTTAGCCTTCTTTATGTTACTTTATTGATTTGTATATTATCTACACAAACACTAGTACAATAAATTAAGTATAGAAACTATAATATTCTAACTAACTTGTACCCTAATTATTAAAGAAGTAACTTAAAAATTACCTAAAACATCAATACGATGTAGGACGCTAACACTTTTTTTATTTTTTAATTAAAGAGATTCATGGCACAGTTTAGGATGGCAGCAAAACACCTATTGATCTTAATCTCTCAGTTTTGCTATAAGATGACAATAAATAGTATAAAATATATAAGCTATAAGAATATATAATATGATGTTACACATTGTAACTGGTTTGAAAAGGTAATAAATACGTTTTATTATGCTCTGCACTACATTTCTTCAGTACACAGTTAGTATTATATACAACGGAAAATTGTAACCAAAATATAAGGTTGTCAAATTTATTTTAAAGAATTGTTCATTGGTGTGTCTAATATATTTTACAGTATTATTATTTTTAAATATATGGTATATTTATAGATATGAACATTACAATATCAACCAAATATACAATAGGTACTACACAATACATTGTGGTATTTAACAATAGTATAATTATTCTCTAATTGCAAACCAAATTAATAGCTTTCAGATTAACCAACCAACAGGAGTTTGGTGAAACATTCCTATCAGAGTATGTACCCTTTAGGTTATGAAGTAAGGTACTGCATATTTAGTAGCGTACTCTACCAAAGATCACTATTTGGTATATTTTAATGGATTGAAGAGAACTGTATATTAAAATATGGTGTTCTATTTTTGCCAAGTTTCCAGTTAGGAAAACTAAACCTTATAAGATAGTTATTTAAAGTTATTATCAAAAAGCAGTTGCATATATTTTTAAGATTAGTATCACACTTATTTTTAAGATTAGGAACCATAGCTTCAAAAGTAATAACGGTATATTTGTTTTACTACAGTTTTTGCTCCACCATTAAAATCTTTAGTAATTACTTAACGTTCGATTATCGCTACAATAAACAAACCCAACGTTTAAGGAGAACGTTTGACCTGTAATTACCTTGGCCTCTTCAACATGCCCGCTGTGACTAGGTACAACACACTGCACTTATCCTGATTAAAGACTTCAAACCTGCCGCAGCCTCCTTCACCTTATCCACAGTGGAATAAAAAAATCCAATTTGTACCTCAAACAATAAATTGTAAATAAACACATAAGGACTGTTTTGAACCGCATTCTACAGCTTGAAATAATCACAATACTTAGCAAATGGTGTATTTAGTTGCGTATTGAATATGCAATGTATATATCCCACATTATTTGTATCTTGTGTAAATCCTCAAATTAAGGTGCAAAAATGAAATGTCAGTAAAGAATATTTATGAGTACACAATATGTACAATTCATGGACAGTTCCAATAAATTATTTTGATTTGATTACTTAACTACACTACAGATCCAAGTATCAATTTGCTTTTAAGTTAAATTAGTTTTCTATTTGTATTGAAATAATACCTGGGAAGATTGTTTTATTTTTACATTGTTATTTTACGACATTTTATAATGACTTAATATAAAGGCAACAAATTTTATACAGGATTTAAATGTAGAATTCATTTTTTATAACAAGGTAGGAAAATATCGATGAGGTTACTTGAAAATGTTATGTCTGAAGCTCATACTGTGTTACATGTCACGTGACACAGGGTATTATACTATTAGTATACTGATTTATCTATTCTGTGATTTTTACGTTACCAATATTGTTACCAATGAACAATTATAAAAATATTCGCTAATGCTGAGCCAAATTCAATAGAGTAACGTACACCATAATTACTCGATTTTTTTTATACAGACAGAGAGACAGGCATAGTATTTTTCCAGCCCTTTGAGTGATATGCTTCACTAAAGCTTAGCAAATAAAAAACTAGCAAGTTGTAATTATTATTTGAAACAATGTATAATAATTATATCAGAACAGATACTCTAAACTAACCCCTACAATAAAATAATAACTCTCTAAAATTACTATCTTATCCGTACTTTGGCGGAGAACTTGACATCGCCCTAGACTTGAACTTACGGCCGCAGTGGCACTATAGCGTAATTCGGCCACGAAACCTCATAAATTGACATCAAATTATTCCACCTTCAAGTTCATCAAAGCCGCTTAAAAATATTAATCCTGATTACACCAATTTAAACCTGTTTTTAGACTCCTCAAACAAATTTTGGTTTACACAAAGACCAGAGATCAAGATCTATCTTTGTTTTTGTATCCAGGATTTTCCTAAAATAGGCTAATAACTAACGCAAAAGTTTTAAAATTTCTCAAAATTTGGTCCTGTGGATCTGCTTCGGCATTGTGTTTTTACAAAACTAAAGATTACGCTAACTAATTAACTCTTATGCAAACGGGAGTAATTTACATCTTTTAAGGTATTGTAATTACTACAAAGATCTTTAACTAGGTGTTTAATAGATTTATAGTGTAAATAAAGTATATTGTATAAAAAATTACTAATAGTGCCATCCGTAGAGTCGGGATGAACAGTTTTTTCATCGTGTTTCAGATAATATATATGCCCAATGAAATTTTACATATTGAATATAAACAATTATTTAAGTTAATTCTATAATAAACATTGCTCCTTGATTTAGAATAATGTTTTATTGTGTTATAATCAATTTTTCCCCAAGGATGAAAAATTAAACTGATACATTTATTGGCCATATATTTATGTACAAATTTGAAAATAAAACATTACCATTAAAGTTTACGTGTCAAATTTCACCTGAAAAAAAATCTAATTTAACAAAAAACTGCGGCTGGAAATTTTATAGAAACTATAACGAAATAGGTGGTTAATAGTTTACTTCCGATTAGTAAGTTATAAAATGAAAATCTTTTTTATGTAAAAGGATACTTCAAAACGATAAAATACTTTAAATTCCTCTAACATTCGTTTATTCATACTATACAATTCAAATTGTTGAAACTACAAACATTTCAAACTGTAACAAAAACCATACTTTTCAAAATACCTCGTATTATGATTTGTAAATAAAGGCATTTTATTTTAAACTCATTTAAATTATCCGTCATTATAAAACATTTAATATTATAATATTATGACAGATAATCTGGAAATGTAAGTAAGAACTTTCACATTCAAACTATATTTTTGTAAATAAACTACCAGAAATTTAAACAAACTTTAAAAATTTTCAAACTCCAACTAATTGAAACATAACTTTTATATTTTTATCCTTTTAACAGGCTAATTATAACTTTATGTTTGCAAAGCATATATCCAAAGCTTAGATACAAAATGGTATTTCACCATTTGTGGAAATTATTACTTGGTAAGCAATAAACAATTTTGATAAAATTACTTGTTCGTAAGAAAGAAGTGCATAAAACAAAATGAAACTTAAATTACAAAATTTTAATTTAATAGTATTTAATAAAATAAAATAAAGAAAGTCTGAAGGTTCTTTTCAATATTTATTTCAAATCAATTGATTAAAATAAAATCTCTTTTACACAGTTCTTATGCGTTATAGCAACTTCTGCTCTCCTGAACATAAAAGAACGGTATTTCAAATTGCGATAACGCTTTGGGTACAATGTATAGTAATTATTTTATTAAATATTGCTCATGAATTAATTTGAGTTGTTTCTAAACTACTTATTAAGAAATTATGTACAAAAATACAGAGTTACTATAATCTTACAAGATTTAGAACAGATTTTATAAAATGGCAAACT
Source organism: Homalodisca vitripennis (assembly GCF_021130785.1). Taxonomy (NCBI): domain Eukaryota; kingdom Metazoa; phylum Arthropoda; class Insecta; order Hemiptera; family Cicadellidae; genus Homalodisca; species Homalodisca vitripennis. The sequence continues at coordinate 44,278 of NW_025781120.1, read as the reverse complement.
AAAATATTTTGAAACTAATTTACATATAAAAACTCATGTTTAGAACGATTAAAATTAGACATACAATTAACAAGAGCAAGTGACAGACACACTCAGACAACCAACGCAGACTGACCATCACGACGCGCATGTTTTAATAGGGAACCAAGCTACAAGAAGGGACATCCTTATATTTAACCAATTTACCGCTCACCCCTCGTCCGTCACGCGTCGCGGATCCGAAGCGTCCATGATTGCGGCAGCGAACAATAATTATAATAATATTGCGATAATTGCTTAACTATTAAGTACCATTTATAACAATACTGCATCACCTCACTCACAATACTGCTGTGTATCACTTAAATACATACACAAAGACACAGTGTTACATCACACAAACTAAAAGCGTCTTATCTGGAGACAACATTGTTTAAAGCCTATGATGGTCGTGTGGTCCTTGGGTGCTTAAAAACGAAGTCCTGATGTCGAATAACAATTTGTTGATGTCTAATTAGGTGCCCACAGCAGTCACAAATTAGGGCGTCCATGTTACAAGATCATAATCATCAATCTTTTTAATTTTTTTCTCATTAGTTAATTACAAGGACTTACTAAAAAACTTCTTTGTTGCTTTTGATTATCAAGGGCTTTCAACAGTTTCCCCCGTAATAAACTTTTTTTATTCATCTCCAGCTTCTTGTTCGTGTTATAATGTCTTATAAATGTTTACTGAAATTATTTTTATACTTTTTTTATTATATCTACAGGTATTTTAAACAATAAGCACTTATCCAAACATATACAACTCTTTGACCATTATACCTTACCATCCTCTTCACACTTTATTTTTTATGTTTTTTTTTTTTTTAATTTAAGCTGGCTGACATAAACACTCACCATATTTGGATTGTCCTAATTTTTTGCAATAAAGGTGACCAGATAGGTAGTTGATTAACTTGTATGAGCCAAAGTATGCCATTGCTAGCGTATTCTGGAACTTCTTGACTTTGTTGTTTAAATAATGTTTATGTACGTACTATACTTCCGACCACAAAAGAATGTGTGGGTTTTTTATTAATTTCGCACAATTTACGTTTGTGATTTGCCATTATAGACTTCTTAAAATTTTTACTGCTAATTGAAATCAAGTTTCATTACTTCATTTAAACCAATTAAGTCAATCAATTTCCATGCGTTAATCAAACTAGATTTAGTTGTAAATTCAAACATTATTTCAAAAGGGCTATTTTTTATTTACCGCGACACATTTTTTTACAGACATTTAGGTATTTTTTACTTGCGTAATTGCGAATTGCTTTTGTTTTCCCTGTCTAAGAAATACATTTTAAGTATTTTTTTCGCTCAGACTCTTTGGCTCGTGAAACGTAAGGTATTATGAATTTATGTTAGATACCCTGCTCGAACGAATAGTTTTTCAAAACCACACTTTGAAATGTACTTGCATGTTTTATACAAAATATACTTACAGTAACCGATGTTAAAAACATTACCGTATCGACTATTTTAACTTAACAACCACTTGTTCCCACTCGCATACAACGAAAAACTTTTCGTGTGATCATCTAACACGCAGTTTTTGTTTTCGTTAGATGTACGTACGACTGCGCAGGAGAAATCAATATTTAATCGATCCATTCTCATTTCTGATAAGCGATATACTAGTTGGCCATGAATCTCTAAAAGGGTTAAGCTATCGTAAATAGTGCACAAACATTTACTCTTTCTTATTTTCATTAGCTAAATTGGTACTAAACAATATCTCCCTAATTAAATTAATCGTTTTGTACACCCGAAAATATTCAGTACCGTCATGATAGTATTTAAACTCCATGAACATTGTTCTTGCATATACACTTTACTTTGTACCTTTAATTGATTAATTAAAATTCATATAATGTAATTTTCGCAACCTAGTCAACCAGTATAATTTAATATTATTTTTATCCACTGTTCCGGAACTAAACTATTGGGCGGAGTAACTACCTAATTGGCACGCGTATGAATATTTTCTTCTAACCCTTGGTAGCAGCCCAACTATGTGACCGAGCAGACCTCGCGCGCTTTGTCCGCGAGTTTACGTGTCCCACGTGTCTCACGGCTCACAGGGCACATATTATTTGAGTAGATGGCTACCAGTTTATTAACTTCTACTCATCGTCTAGTAACCACCGACTAGACATAACCCTTCTTAGACTACAGCGCCATTGTCTCGTGCCAAGACGCCGACACCCGGGTTGTGAGTCTACACATTGCGAAGGGAAGTAAAATCTTAATGTCTTATAAAGTAAAACATCGTAGGCATAATTCCATAGAACATTGGATATTTTAGGCCCACCTATAAGATACACATTTTTAGTTCTTATGTTCTAATTGGCAGCAACGTGGCAAGGCATATATTTAATTTACCATCCAAAAGTGGTGCTTGTAAGTTTCACAAATTAAAATTTACTTATAAGTAAACTTTGCAATTCGAGTATTTATTACTACGACCTCAGAAGTCACCACCCCCCCCCCCCCATGTGTTATCGTCATACGGTACAACTTTTAGAGTACTCTCTAACTTTAAAGATCACTTCTCATTTAATTAAGTAATACTTAGAATTATTGTTACCTTGCTTGACACTTTTTGTATCCACTCTATATGCATTTCCTTGTTCTCATTTGAAGTCTTTAAATTCTAAAGGGTAATTCTAAATATTATTTATGTCTTTTTTAGTATAGAATTTTCTTTGAAATTGTAAACCTATAAACCCTACTAATATTATTAAAACGAAAGTTTATTATGTAGTATAAATGCATTAGTACTAATTACGAAAAAAAATAAACATATTAAAATTTTTAAATCGTCAAATTGTTTACTGAAAAATTAGTACTTACTTATTTGTTTGCACCCAGAGCTCAACTCCTAAAAAAAACTTGAGTAATAATCTAATATCAAACGATTACTAAAACATTTATTAAAAATTACTTTTTTACACACACTTAACGTGCTAACAGTAAAATTGCGTGAGGTGTACAAAATTAAAAGATATTGTGATAATTTGTACTTTCTATTGATATTTCACAAATATATTAGCATTGACGTAACAGACGACTTATTACAAAACATAACTACCATTCAATAATACTTATATTTTACACACTCTAGGAATGCTAGTAATCCCTTTGTAAAGAGACTGCATGTCAAGTGTTACGGTGTAGTTAATACCTAGCAATACATTTCATGAATCATGAAGATTACTTTATACCAATATAAAATGGGTTTCCAAGACTCAACTGGAACGTTAATGGAAGCTAGTTTCTTGGGTGAAAGAGTGTATAAAATGCACTTTCAGTTATTAATTTAGCTGCCAATACTATACGTATTTATTAGTAACTTAATGAAAAAGAATTTATGAACTGTTTAATTAAAACGTTTCTAATACAAACAATTATTCTTAATATTAAAAAGTATAATACCGAAGTGACCTACCCAGTGATTTTAAATAATAATGGAGGAAAGGGGAGATCTTTGGGGCCAGTGGTAAATGAGGACTGGCAAAATAATATTGGAAATGGGATCTGTGTAAGTAAAAAATTAGACTTTCCAACAAATCATAACTTGGTTTTTCGCCGGTTATCTGCCATATATGAGTTAGTGCTAAGAATAATACTATACGCTATATGATTCTTAAAAAAGTGATGGTGTACTAAGACACTGAAATTGCATTTGCTTGAAGAGGAGACCCCAAGGTCTACTATACGCTACTTAAATGACCTTGTAAAATGTCAAAATAATCTTGCTTTGAATTCACTATTAAATAAAAATTTTTATTTAGCTATTATATTTGCTTGCGGCTCATATTCATAGAGTATAATTCAAATTAAACATGAAGGTTATTTACTATACATTGAGAAATCCTTACTAATTCCATACTATAGTTCAAGGTACTTGTTTATTAAACTTTTGAGATACAGATCTTACATCTTCTAGAGATACAGAGATAAGATCAGTGTTTAGCAACAAATTTAACGATTCACTTTTACTTATGAGATAACCATATCTTTCCTAATAATTTGTATTTTTATTTGTTGTATTAAAGATCGTTACCAAGGGTTGCATGTTAAAATATATATATATATATACATGATTAACTACTTATTTCAGTATATATACCAAGGCTTGCAACTTTAGTTGAATGACATATTAGACTATTAAAACACTGTTTGATTTCTTAAGATTTGTTAGAAATTGTAATTTTTTTAAGTATTGTTTTTACATTTGAAGTTTATTTTATAAAATCAGTTGTATGACGAAAGCCAAAGTTATATTATTATTGGTGTAATGTGTAAAGTTAGCCTTCATCCATAATGATAAGAAATTACAATATTATTAATTTATTTAAAAAACACAAATTCAAACAAATTAGTTTGACAAGATAAAACCTTACAATCTATTTCAAAATTATGTTATATTATATTTATTGTGCATATAAATAAACGTATACTTCATTGTAAGAAGAAAGTTTGTATCTTATCTGTTTCATCCGCCATGCCATAACTTACGATCAATAAAACTTGCTTGGAGGCTAGTGATTAATTAAAATTCATATAATGTAATTTTCGCAACCTAGTCAACCAGTATAATTTAATATTATTTTTATCCACTGTTCCGGAACTAAACTATTGGGCGGAGTAACTACCTAATTGGCACGCATATGAATATTTTCTTCTAACCCTTGGTAGCAGCCCAACTATGTGACCGAGCAGACCTCGCGCGCTTTGTCCGCGAGTTTACGTGTCCCACGTGTCTCACGGCTCACAGGGCACATATTATTTGAGTAGAATTATGACTTATTGCTGAAAAACTTGTGGTTCTTTGAGTGGCAATAAAGTTAAAGTGGGTTACACTTGTAAATAATTTACGGCAGCTAAACTTCACTGGATACATTATGATCAAGCCAACGTTAGTTGTGTGACAGAAATTTTGGATACGGCTTTGAGGCACTGTTCTGAGATGGTTCATGGCCTTTTTTTTGGATTTTTAGATAACTATTGGTAGTTTTAAAGATGTTATGTGAAATTAGAGTGCATGAAAAATCACTCTTTTTGCTATTTCTATCAATAATGTAATAGAATTACTAAGTACTGAAATGTAATTCTCGTATTTTTTCAAAGGTCAATTTTATGCTTTAAAGATTTAAAAGCTCCTGTTGAACATTAAAATAGTAAGTTAATTTGTTCAGAGACCATCGTGACCAACCAAAAGTCCTAATTAAGCACAAATAGGAGTAACTGTGGTAAGTTGTGGTAGTAGCTGGAAGATTCAGGCCAACCTCCAACAGTGATTAATTCAGGATGTACTAGAAACAATTCATCTCTTACCTTAGGTAGCATATAGTACAAAAATCTAAGATACTAGTAGTAATTAGTACTCGAAAACGAACTAATCTATATATATGAAAATACCTATGAATAGTCACTTCTATGTGAGAAACATATAAATTTAGATGATAGGGTGTGCCTCTCCATGGGGTTTTGTTAAACGCTAGAAAACATCTTTACATTAGTATTATGGCTAACCATAATGGAACAAGGAAATCTGCAAAACCTTATAATTTGCTGAACCTTATATAAGATTACCTCTCAGAAGGCTGGTAAATCGCTGTTTTCTCTTCAATTTTTCATTATTTTCTATATTATTATCTCCATGAATATCCGCAGAATATATAAAGAATGAAATTTCTTATAGACTTGAAATTTTGCACGTATCGTGCGCGAAGCATGTTATGCGGCCCGTGATGTATCATACTCCTACTTTGTAACAATATTAGTCTTTTAGCTAAATTAGGACACTAAATTAAAATTAGAGCTATATACATAATTTTGAACAGAGTAGAGCTACCACTCTCATCCAATAAAGGAAAGCGATTCGGTGCGGTAAATGGATTTGATGTTCTCTATACCCACCATGACGAATGGGCAAGATGACGAGCTGGACAGCTGTCCATCTGTCTTCATACGTCACCAGCTGCCCCATTCGCCATATGTCATCGCATCAAGTGGAATAGTAACTCAACATCGTAACATCATCTCACATGTGGTATTACTTGTAAACATTGCAGGAGGTAAACTAAATCGAGATCACCTAAATAGGTATAAAATACTCCCTATAAAAATTGCAATTTAAATGATATGAGTTCCATAAACAAACGAAACTAAAGTAAGGTTATTTACAAAAATTACTCCCTTGGTATTTTCTTTTATGACAGATCTAAAGAACTTAAATTATTAGCAGGTTAGTATAAAATTGAAGAGTAAGGTTGCTAAAATAATGTTATTTACGTATTCAAATAATGAATTATATTCTGTTGCTATATCATTTAGGGTACTGCATAAAGAATGAATATAAATAAACGTATTATAAATCTTTAAATATTAAGGTAAATGCACTATAAAACTCTTCTAAATCCTCAATTATAGTCTTCTATATGAAGCTGCAAGATGGAGAAATCACATTCAGATAGTCATCACAATACGACGTAGTTATGTTTGATCAGTGGTGACTCCCTGTAAATACAACAAGTATCGTTAGTAACAATTTACGGATAATTTTAAACTATCCTAAACTATATTTGGCAAAAAGACCAAAAGTTTTAACGTTCACCAGTAACAAAACTTTGCTTTTTACGTATCAGGATTAATTGTGTTTCTATCATCATTTTCAGATAAGTAGAGTACTTTGAAGTTAACATCAATGAATTCCTTCCCGGGCCATGTAATCATAAGAGTAAAATGGTCTCTTACGACCCTTACTGATCTATTATCTATCATCTTGGGGATTTAAATCACAAGTATTGTAAATACAAGTGTTAAAATGAGATCTCGTACTAGTACTTCCTTTGTGGCAATAAATGTGCTACTCGAATATTATACTTCTTTAATGGAATTACGTATGGCAAAATATAGACTGATGATCAATAACTTTTGGATTGCGAGTCTAATCTAATATATATACAACCGCATGTGTAACTGACTGACTGACTGACTCACTCACTCACTCACGTATACTAAATCTAACCTACTTCCAGATGAGTTAGAGACTTGAAATTTGGTACACAGATAGCTTTTCCACGTGTAACCACCAGGAAAATCCCGAAAAGTGAGAATTTTTTCATTTTCAACCAAAATCAAACCCCTCAAAAGCACAAAAAATTCCCAAAAAATCGCGCATGTCTTCACCCCTGCAGGCATTTTTTGTAAGCCCGATAGCGGGCGAACCGTTGGAGCTAGCTCGGATCTGACGAAAAATTCATGGTCAGGAATGGAAGTGAACTACAAAAAAGGTCCAGTGACTTTTTGCTCTATCTTCCATGGTTAAGCGACAAAACGCTCGAACATTTGAAATTCCAGAGATTTTTTTTCGATAAAAAAATAATAATGTTCGAGCCCGAGCCCGCCGAACGGTAGGTCGTAGCTCAAATCTGATTGACCCCATTAAATTAGCAAATTACGTGATCTTACAGAGAAAAGGTCCAGTGACTTACTTTTTTTGTGGGTGGCCCCTACTTTTTGCCCTATCTCTATCGGTATGACCGCAATACGTGATTATGTGCAAAATTTATGTAATTTTTTCACGTGAATCATTTTGTTTTTGTGTGTCGATAGCAACAAAACCATTGGTCGGAAGTCAAAATAAAACAAAGGTTTGATTTAGCAAATGAAGTGATCTACAAAAGAGGTCCAGTGACTTTTTGACCTATCAACTACAATGGTTCGACGAACGCAAAACGCGTTTTAAATGCAATTATTTTGTGATTGATACGTATAAATCTTGTTTCTGGAGTCGGTATCAGCCGATCCGTTGATTGGAGTTTAAATCTTTATCATTCAGTAACTAGAAAACTATGAGATCTATAAAAAAGGTCCAGTAGGCCTTTTGTCTTATATCCTTTAGTAAGCCCTGTAAATCGCTTTCAATCAATGGTAAAATATTTATCGTGTTTTTTTACAAAATGCACATTTTGGTTGTTTTAGATTTTTTTGCTACTATGATTTGTTCAATTCATTTTTGGTTTCCGGATTTAACAATTATTACTACGTTACCCGAGTGATTACAACCCCCCCCCCCCCCCCCCCCAGGGAATTGGCTGAGCGTTAGCTAAACGCCAATAGTAGATAGTGACATAGAGAATGTATTTATTTTAACACACACAACAACCTCTAAAAGAGAACCACGTGTGTGTTAACACCCAGTAACAATAAAACCCCCCCCTCTGGAATTTCCCAGTATGACCAGATAACCTCCTGAGTAAATTAAACCCCCTGGTGTCTTTAACCCCCGGTAACATTACCCCCCCCCGGGATTTCCTGGTATGACCAATAATCTCCTGAGTACAGTTAAACCTCCTGAAATGTTAACCCCCCCCCGGTAACATTAAACCCCCCCAGGGAATTTCCTGGCATGACCTCATGTCCGAATTTTACCAATCACCAAATCGCTCTTTTCCCACCAGTGCAGACATTTATTCCAAGCGTTGTACCGACTAAACCATAGGTCGTAGATCAAATCTGAGGGCACAATCAAAAGACAAAAATAAATTTCCGACAAGAAAGGTTCAGTCACTTTTTGTCGTATCTCTAACGGTTAAGCCGCAAAACGCCCTCAAAGTCAAAAGTTTGGGTAAATCCCGGAAAATGAACCTATGGTATACATACGTCCTCTGACTTTTGGTTAAAACCAAATTCTTCTTGTCTCCAAATTTCGCGAACACATAACTTAACTCTTCTACCACCACATCAATTGACTATATATTGTACACCACACATCTTTTGGCTGAGCGTTAGCGAAGCTTTACGACCCGTAAGATTCTCGAGAACGGATACATAAAGTTTGGAAACATCACGTCTGAATTTAACCAATCACCGAATTACGCTTATCCCCGAAATTTAGCCAACACCCAAATGGGGGCCTGGGGGCGTAGCCCCCAGCGAGCCGAAGGCGAGTTTTTTATATACTCTCATTGTTGGAGAAATATATAAATACCCCAAGCTGGGCACACATCAAGCCAAGTTAGCACCAATTTCACTTTTAAATTTTTAAAACCGTACATCTTTAGAGAGGGAAGAGATACTAGCCAAGAGCAGAACAGAAAATATCCTTACAAAAATATCCTGCGTATCACCCATGTGATTAAATGGATTGCTACCCACCGATAATCTATTAAATTAATTAAAATGACAGATTTGAAACTGGTTCTGGTAATGATCAAATCTGCCATGACAGTTGTCCTTTGCCACCCTGCATGTACAGGAAAGAATGCAAAGCTAATGCCAAGTCAGTAGGATATGGATTTTGCTGCGCACCCACCTTGCAAGATAAATTATTTATCATTATAATAACTCAAGAAGGTTGAATATTTGACCTAGCACTCAAAATTATAGAAATAAACAAAATATGTTTGATATAATACTTACTACTAAATATCGATATTAGACAAAACTTTTTTTTTTAATACTTGAAAGTTTGACACGTAAGATCAAATTTGGTTTTAAACATGAGTATTACAAACTAAGCTATTATAAGTAATTGCGCTATAATCGTTCATAACTTTTCTCTATTTTCTTATTTTTAATATACCTATCCACTTAGATGAATATAAAATAAAAAATTATAACTGGTATAAAACCATGTTTAGAACAAAAAAGCTTACTTTAGACCAGATATGTTTGCTACCAAGACTAGAATGCAAAGTGAATTGAGATAGTTTTCAAAGTAGTATTGAAATAAATACTTCAATTAACTGAATACCACAACTTTAATAATATTATGCAGTGCTGAAATTTAAAGATTTTCTGAATATTAAACATCAAAAGTTTTTATCAATATCTGGTTTTAAAGTCAATATCCACTATGGGACTAGATGAAAATGGATTCTGTCAAACGGCTTCGTGACCTGTCACTCTTACCGCACATCGACCATCCTGTCTGCCCTGAATGCCAATGATGCAGACTCGTGTATGTTCTATTGCTGATAATATATTTTTATTTTAATGCTCCATAATATATGCCCTATATGCAATTCATTTCTCAAAAAACTATATAGCACACAAATCCTTGTGTTTTGTTCATGTAAATATATTAATAAAATATAATAATGAGAACTGGACGTAATATAATAGAACAGGCGAAACATATACGTACTGAGCTAATGGGTCGTAATGACTCAATAAATGATATCAAAATACTTATGGATATATATGGATGTCGAGATTCTCTTGACAAAGTACGTGGTGTTAGAATGAAAGCCATACATTTTTTTATTCCTGTAATACCTTTTTGTGTGTTTTAAGTACCGTGAATAGATAATACTAACAGTGTAGAGCTGCAATAAAACATTGGTACATACACAAAAATTATATCAGATTATGCTAGAAAATACGTATAAAATAATCTTTTCTTCAACTGTACTTTATTTACAAATATTCATTGTCAAGATAATATTATGCTTGCAGGATCTCACAGTTTCGTGTGTAATGCAGGTATCTTGAAAACAACAACATTACTGTCTAGTAACTTATAAGAATGTTCGGTGTTTTAACTGAACAATCAAGTTTAAAAGATTATTTGTGCAACCCTATAGTTTAACTTACAGACATAAATAATCATTTAAAATTTAAAATCTGTTTTGGAACAACCGTTTAAGAAATAAGAAATCTAACTTACAGTAGTTGAAAACACTACATTTTCAGAGTGCAAGCTTAATCTTCGGAGCTTTTGACACAGGCTGTTGTGGAAATTCTGTAAATTAGGTTAAATAACTGATTGTAACTTAGGTGAAGTATGCGATTCTTTAAATATATTACTAATCGTATAATTGTTGTATCTAAATCTAAATTATCTATATATCTATATCTATATAAGTATCTAAATTAAAACCAAAGAAAATAAATTATGTAGGCTAAATTGAAGAATTTATCTATTATTATAGATAATGTATACATATTATGTATATATATATACATTATCTATAGTATTTTATTTTTGATTTCCATATATATATGGAAATCAAAAATAAAATACCAGGTTCCAGTTAATACAGGGTCTTGCTTCGATCGGTCTATGTGAAATTAGGTACATTTAATTTCTAAAATAATAAATAAATTTAAAATTGTATATCTTTGGTTGTGTAAGAATATCTTAAGGTTAATAGCACTGGTTAAACACACTGTTATCGTTATATTTATGCTTTTATAATGCACTTGATAATAGTCTAATTACATCAGTTTTATTTTATTGCAACAGTGTGTGCCAGCAAAATAATAAATTGCTTCCTTAGTAATTCCCTTATTTTGTAAATATGATAAAACTATATTAAACAAAGCCTTATAGTGGTATATAATGAGATAATTCCAGGGTGAGAAGACCAGACACAATGATGTTGCTCACCAACCCGCTATGTTGGCTGAACCTTCATAAGCTCCGTTACCCTTTTTAGAGATGGTATGATTACAATTATATTCCTAAGACTTTTTGATAATTACTGGTACTAAGTACTTAACTTATTTTCATGAACCGCATATCGTTACGACTATGTAGGCAACATTACTAGAACACATTTTATTATTATATTTTAAACTTTACATTAAAAACTAATGCACAACTTCAAGCCGATTTTCATTTAAAGTGTACTTAACATTCCTTAGAAGTTCTGAGTACTCGAATAAAATAATAATAATAATAACAACGAATTTAACAAAACAATTATACACATAATAGAAATATGTAATACTTTATACTTTAGTTGCAATATTATAATCCAAGATTACTCTTGTAATTTGGCTTAAATAGGAACATTACCAGTTATTCTTGTATGCGAAATTTCTCGAAGCATAAGCATTCATTAAATAAAGGCTACATAAATTGGCTTTCTCTACTATTACCTGCACGCTCGCACACATGCGCGCGCGCGCACACACACACACACACACACACACACACACACACACACACACACACACACACAAGCACACACTCTTTACCATGTGATGATCCCAAGATGTGACTATTTTTTTATTACAAGAGTTCAAAACTTGAGAATCTCAACTATGCGTCATCAACTAATTAGTAAGTCCCAAGCTTTCAACCTTGCGGTAATTTAAACTTTCTGTCCAGGGACCCAATGTGTAATCCTGGCTCTCTTCAGGAATATTCGTTTGTATTTGCTATGTTGAGTAACCTGATATTTATATTCTCAGCAGTTCATTATTGAGGTTTTTCAGGATTTTGAGATATGTCTTTGCAGTCGTGAAATGTTATCTCAAAGAGATAAACTAAGTAGGAAATGTTATATTCTCTAACATAAGAATTTAAAAAATTATGATTCCATGTACTTAAATACTTCAAACGTTTAAAACTTTAACAAGAATTATAGATCTTGGAATTAATCTTATTTCACTTTACACTCAAATATTAAAACTTTAAATTTGAAACTCATGGGAAACTACAGTCGGTATGTAGAATATACAGTCGGAATATTTACTATTTTTGTTTAATAATATAAAATATGATCTTAAAAGTTCATATCCCATATCCACGAATAGTATTTTTAAAGTACAATAAGGGGAAATTATACAAACTATTGTAATCTTGCCACTACGAGTAATTGAAATAATTAATTAAAACTCCAGCGTTTTTAACAAGTTAATTATAACTTGCATGTAACTGAAAACTCATAGCTTTAGACGCCTACAGTTTAATTAATCTAAAATAATTGTATTTATTTAGAACGATAAACACAAACTTAACTGTGTACAAGAGCATTCTGTATTGTTCTGAGTAAATTACATACACCTCAAAGGCAAATTATTCAACTTTTGTAAATCACAACTTCTAAACTGAAACGAAACATAGAATTTTTTGTATTTTCATTAGAAGTTAATTATAACTTTTTATTTACAAGCGCTCCAAAGCAGCAAAGTTTTAAATTCTCCACATTTTCTGATATGAACCACTGACGGCTCAGCTATTACAATAATTATATTCATAACATTCACTCTACATTTTACAAAGAAGTATGCGAAAAACATAATTCTATTCCTACCTCATTGTTCATCATAATCAAACAAAAGCAAACAAGTCTGAATGTACAATATTAGTACTTTGATAATATAAATACAATTACATCGCATCAACCTGTAATATAATGTAGTTATAAAACACGTTTTAATAGTACATATCATTTTTAAAAGTGTTTAGTTTAGTAAAAATAGTTATTAACTAATAGTTGTAAATATTTATAATTATTTAAAGAGTCTTCATAATATACTGTTACGTTGCCGATATTTTGATAAAATCAGCTTGGAATTCTCATTTTCTCTCTAATGGGAGGGATAAAGTATAATAGACTTTAAAGCCTAGTACAACTTAAGACTTGATTAATTTTTCACTTTAAAATGATAAGCACATCTATCAAAAGTCATCAGTCTTACTTAAGTTTTGGTAACTTCGTCCTCCAATGTCAATTTGTTCGTTCCTGAAGTGTCACTTACGTAATTTAACTTTTAAAAGTAAAAGTTTTAAATAATTTTCTTTAAAATTAAACCTGTACACCCTACCTTAATGTTATTAAAACGGGAGATTGTTTGGTTACGTAGATCTACAAAAGTCGGGATTTAATTTTAGTTGCATTGCTGTGTACTTTATATTGATTTTACGTAATATTTGTTACTTCAAACAGACGACATATTACTGAAAATTACCACCGCGGTGGTAATTGAACGGTGCACCGTTCAATCAATTAGATTTTACTCATTCAAAGATTGTATGTAATGCCTTTTATAAAGGAGTCCATATGATTAAATTACTATAATACATCTAGATCAATGATGACTAAGCAGCACGAAATAACTTCTATTATACTTCATAGGTATCATTATAATATTACTATACGACATCATAAAATGGGTTTCCAAGAAGCAACTGGTATGTTTGTGCAAGCTTGTTTCCTTCGTAGAGGCGAAATATGAAAAGTATGCTTTCAATTCACGGTATTATTATTTTGTCTATCAATAATGTATGTATTTTAGTTACATAGTTCAAATACATATGTATAAACCCGTTTAGTTAGAAAATTTCATGTATTTGTTTTAACATAAAACACTGTTTCTAAAACTAAAAATTAACTATCCTGTAGTGGTCTTCCATTTGCAGCACTGCAGCATAAATGAAATAATTACGGACACAAATGAGCTATAAGCTTTCAAATTAAAATCAAGAATCAAGAATTACGAAATACTTCTGGCAGTTCCGGAGCACCCGTTGCAAAAAAAGAAAAATAAGAGGAAGTGCCACATTTATATATCTCGATAAAGTAAACACCAAACTTTTTGTACTGATATACAATTATGTTAAACCGTCTGTTTTGGTTGGAAACTTCTTCTAAAAAGATATGAATTTTAAATGTATTGTAATTTGTCAAAATGTTATTTGCTACCGTGATATCAGCTTAATCTTTAGTACAGGTGGATTTAAGGACATTGTAACTATGTACTCAAAGAAAGAGTGGAATATTATAGAATATAAACTATAAAAGGAAGATCGACAATTACAGAAAGATAGAAAAAATTTTGATAGTAAATAAAGACATAAGCATGAAGATTAGAAATAACTTAATGGTATATAATAAAGTACAATGCAGTTAATATAAATATATAATATGTAATTATAAAACTATAAACGTGTATGTAAATCCGTAAATACCGTTAAACCGTTAGTTGAATTAAGCAGGGATTAGTACTGTGGGCATCTTTACTTATCCTCTAATGTCGTCTATGTTTGCATCCTTACTAACCGCTCTTTTGGTTTTTGAATTAACTTAAAAAAATTAAATAACCGCAGTATGAATATTTACGCATGAGTGTAAACTAATTACTTTTATAACTACATTAGCCAATGTGTAATTATATACTATAATATTTTAAATGTGTTTAATTTATTTTGTGAGCGATTTTTAAACAAACGATTTAATTATTTTAAAATAATAAAAAAATATTTACTTTTACAATATTATTAATGAAATCAGCTTTGCTACCCTCCGAGCGTCGGCCGACTTGTTTTAAGTCGACGGCACCTTTCTGTAAACGTCGGAATCTTATTTTAAGACGGCGGGCACTTGCCGATCAAATTAATTCAACCCGCACTATTATTGGCTTAATATAATATTATATTAATATATATATATATATATATATTATAATAATATAACAACAGAGTGTTTATTTTAGAAGAGGGCCTGTGTTAGCAGTAGGGTAGAAACAAACAAAAAATCCGAAAACCAGTATACCTTTTGTCAACAGCTTGTCATGCCCAAGACCTACGAGTTCAAAAGTCACCATGAGGCTGTAAAGCCATACATGATACAGCAGTATAATTTATACATGGGTGGAGTGGACATGAAAGATAAATCCATCTATCACATATCATGCTCGTGGACCACCACTCGCTATTGGAAAATCATCTTTTATAATTTCCTTGGCATGGCAATTTTTTACTCCTTCATCGTATATTAAAAAAACACATACAAGCCTATGCCCAGAAGAAAATTTGTGATGGTTCTAATAGATGAACTCACAAGAACAGCACCAGAAGAAATAGCCACCCAGCCTGCTCCGACATCAGTAGAACATTTTATTGTTGTGTTACTTAGCAATACCAAATAGGTAAAAATTCAAATTTGTGCATATCCATGCAAATTTGTATAACATTATGAATTTATTCACAGAATCCTATAATCCTGTATATTTATGTGTTCATGGCTAAATATGCTATAATTTGCTTATTATGAAATTGTTCTAGAATTAATATAATAATAACATGTGGATACTTTTATATTAAACAAATATTTTCTAAAATATTTTTTCCCCTTTCACAGGCTGTTGCAAAAAGAAAATTATTTATTAATTTTTATTTTTATATACTCACATACTGTTATTCTTTACAAGAAAAATGATGTACTCTATATTTTAAACCATTCTTAAGATTTTTTACGAATTATGCAAAAAAAGACTTCAAAACCTATAAAATCAGATGGACGTTTAGGGAAATATGATGGACGCTCGGAAGGTCATGACTCACTAAATAAACCCATTTCGAATATTTCTGTAATTCGTTTAGTATTTATGTTTAAACTTGGCTTGTAACATGTAATGTAATTAAATTGTATTGGCTAATTTTATGGTATTCTTTTTAAAATTTGTAATTATAAATGGTTTGAATGTTCATAAAGCATATTTTAATGTCATGTTTTTGCAAGTGGATAATTATAATAATACGTGATAATTTATCCTACACGTTATATCTAATTTATTAAATAACTTTCAATTCTAATATTGCGTTTCAATTAAATTCATTAACAAAGTCATGAACTGTTACTTTTTATAATAGTGATCGTTACACATCACAAATATAGATTATTATAAATATTAAATTGTTTGTGTATAGCATTAACTTTTTTAATATAATTAAACACAGAAAACTAAAAATATTATAGAATTAAACGCAATAATGCAAAAATATACGTTACCATATTAATTCACATACAATTAAATTGCTACAAAAGAATAAACTTTCCAAGGGAAATATGGGTATAAAATGTTTGTACCTTGAAAATAAAATTCTGAGCACGCTAAATAGTTAGGGAACAGGCGACAGCTTGATCGGATCTCTGAAAAACCCTTTTTGCGATGTCGATTGTTTCCATGCCAATACTCAAACAATAGCCGGATACGCGTCGGGGTGAGAGAGCCAAACCACTCTGACCACCTCCCTCTATCCAATTGTGTGGTGGGCGCTGACCACTTTCACATACCACCCGATATAGTTCACGGATGAGTGTTCAATATGAACGTAAACGCATGGTCATGAAAATTCTAACTACATTTTTTAATAAATCATTGCTCGTCTTGTTCCAATTAATTGTAATTATTATTCGTTTTCATTTTAATTTTCAAGCCTACAACTTTGTTAAGGACATATCTAAGTTAAATCGTTAAACTTATAAAAATGTTAATCGTTGACTACCTCTTATTGTAATAAGCATACATTTTATATATATATATATATATATATATATTTATTTATTTATTTATTTATTTGTCTCATAAATTTTTTTTCATCCAAGAAATCAGTAAAGGAAATGTCCAAGATATGATTATATAGTCTAGCTCAGAACACTACAGTAGTCATTGTTGCCCTAAAGTACTACGTTAAATATCTCTAAATCTACGATGAAAGCCTGTTCCTGTAATATTCCATTTATTAATGCTCATGCAATATTTTAAATCTAAAAAACCCCTAGGCGATGTGTATAATACATATGTTTGTAGCTTTGGAGCCTAGCTCAGATAATATTAAATACAAAAGAAGAAGATTTGTTTAAATGGTAATGCGGTTCTCTACAGTGAGAATGATGTGTATTCGGATGTGGTGACTCTAAAAAATTTTCAGATTTCTCTCATTTTTATTATTTGGTTTAATAGTTTACTATTTTTTAAATATCAATTTATTAACTTCCAACTCCTCGTACATTCTATAACAATTACTATTATTTTAGTTAAGCTATAACAATACTTTTTGTAAAGTTCTTTGAAGTAATACTTCAAAGTTTTCTGACGTAACTAACTATAAAATTATTGAGAAAAAGTAATACTCTATACAAATTTAGTAATGTCTTATGGAGAGACGAAACTATTACTAGATATTGCATCATCAGGGGACAGCACAGTAACGTTATGAATGAAAATGTTTCTTCAAGGTTCCAGGCATAACCGATTACAATAAAAAAAACTCGGCAACAAAATTTTTACCAAATTTCTAAATATAAAATACTCTATTGGTTACTTTATACCCTCAATTCCACGAATAAAATATATAAAATTAAATATATAAAATATATATATCCCTCAATTAAATATATAAAATATCTATTTAAAATACTCCAGTCCTTTTTTCGGTTACGATTCGAAATAAATAAACATTTTTATATTCTTTGACTACTACGTTTTCAGGGTTCTCAAATGTAATATTTTATTCAATCTCGTCTATCAAGGGTTTTATCATTTATGAACGTCTCTCCTTTATAGGGTTCTCCAGTCCCGGCGGACCGAGTACTTTTTGTGATTCAATGTTTATTAAAATTAAATACACAGGGGTGCTGAAGAGTATTAAAACTTCAAATATCTCATGTACTCGTAAACGTGCAAACATAAAAATTTGTACAGTGACATAGGGCATAAAATAAAACTTGTTGATGTTATCTGTAGCTCTGAAAGGGATGGCTCTTAAGGATTCAGTGAAAAATCTTAACTTTTAAGCATAGGGCGATGTGCATACAATTTTAAAGATATTAATTAGGAGAAAATCATGCCGCAAATAAGACCTAAAAAGGTTAATATAAAAACATAATGGTTTAATTTTATTTTCACCATATCCAATGAAGCTAAAAAACTTCACACATGCAACTTTGCAAATAAATTACTTTTAAAGATACTTTGTTAAACAATTTTGTTAGCTAGTCTAAAAAAATATTTCAAAATTGTGGATATTCAAAATTGTATAAAATTTATTTTTTTGGTATTTCAAACAGAAGATGATAATTTTATTATATTAATACTTATTTGTATTTTGCCGTGGAATATTTCTCAAGGATTGTACATGTACTTCAAAAAAAGAGTTTCCTATTCCTATATAGTGAATTAAAAATATAATATTAAAAATAAGTATTTATTGCAAAAACAATTTTACATGCTAAAACATTACTGAAATTAGACATAATATGGCACAAAGTTCTATTTTTAAGAATAAAACCTTTAATCATATATTATACAATTTAAACACCTATTTAAATAAATTTGTTAACACATTAACAATAATTAATAAAAAAGAAAAGTCCAATAAAACTAATAACCAGACCGTTACTTCTAGAAACACACCCTCTATAATTCTAATACTTACGTAAACCAAACAAACAATGATAAAGTGAGAAGGGTTTAAAAAACCAAATTAAAAGTTTTATTAACTATTTTGATACGTACTGAAACATTTGAAAACTTAATTAATGTTTGGACTTTATAATCTCGTCAGTAGTGTAACGTAAAATGTTTGTAATCAGTATTTTACTCTACTTAAGTGTTGAATCAATGTAAAATTTATATTATTTTAATAAAAACCCCTTTTAAAATTTTATTTGCAGTTTAAAACTAAAGCATTGGGATAAAAACCTACACAAAACATAACATAAAAAAGTCTAATCTAAAATTTATGACTCGCTTCTCACATTAAATATTTAATTCCAAAGAGTGAAATCTGAATTGTATTTCCAAAATTAATTTATAATTTTGAGTTTATCATGACGACATGATCGAGATAATATGTATAAAAGAACATATTTATGGTCATTGTAGTTTACTCAGATCTTGGTATATTGTTGTACTATAGTTTAGTTAGTGACTTTTGTAACGGTTTTTTAATTTATAGTAAAATTTGTTTTTTAACTTTGCTCTTAATGTTTGTATGATAGTACTGACCAATCACTGCATACATATGGTAAGATGTAGGGCTAAAAGCATGTTTTTCTCAAACTTTTAATTTTCTCATCAGGATATTCTATTGTCTCCTTAACAGCAGTTGCATAGGTTATATATGCTGGAATAAAGCTCTTTAATATTCTCCCGGTTGAAGTGATGAGAGGGACGTCAGATTTCCTAAAGGGATGGTTTCATCGCTGAATGCTGAGGAATCCAGTCTATAGCTCGGAGGAATACATGAAACGGAACAGCTATTCTAACCGATATTAACTGACCATTGCACACTTTGACACTATTCTAAGTATGAAGCTGAATAATTCTGATTATTAAGTAAGAAATAAGAAGTGTTCCTACTATTAAACTTATTATATGCTTATAAAAACTTACTATAAATTTAAGCAAATTAAAATTATTGGTTAATTTATAATTTATTTAAACATATGGTTGTTCTGTCATTAAAAACTGCTACTTAGAACGGTTTATTACGTTTAAAATGCTCATTTGAAAAATAGTATTTGTTTGATATAATCCAACCTCATATATAAAAATTGGAAATTTCTAAGTTATAGATTAGTGGGACACAGCCCGGAGGGACTTTTGAGAAAATAATATTTCTGTATGGTAACCCGGACCCCTAAGAATATCCATGCAAAATACTAGTACAATAAGTCCACTCAATTTAACGTGATTGACAAGCACATTGACAAACACACACACACGAAAACACACACAGACATACGCCATTGGTTTTTTATATACGAGTAAAAATATTCAACAGATCTGAGTTATTGTGTATAAGAGTCGTTGAATCCACATATTGTGGATATTTTCTAACTCATTCATAGTGCGTTTGCCAATTGGTAAAAAGTTAAATGACGCCCCTATTATACTGCGATAACATATTTAACTACCATATATGCCAATGTAAAACTTCATCGTGACTCAAGTCACGTTCACAAATGTCATAAACCAGAGTCAGCGCCTGTCACGGTCACTCTAGCTCGTGGTAGTAAACATACTTCCTTTGGAAGAGTCCTGAATTTTCAAACCACGGCTATTATATTTGACTGAGCAGAATGAACTGTTGTTAAAATATCGCTGTCTTGCTATGAAAATATTTTAAAGCCTAGTGATATGTTTCTAGTTATAAAAACAGATTTCAAGGCCAAGGTTTCTGCAGGTATTTAAAAATTAAATTAGCATTATTTTTTAAGTCAAAATGTTGTACTTTTATATTATTTAATGACAATAAACAGTAGTTTTAACTTAATCAATAGTATTGAATTTAATTACAATGAATTTAATTTACTTAAAATGACTAGGCTCCCCGGCGTGCTTCGACCTTTGGGATATCACGTTGATCTCTACAGCGCATCCTGACATGTGAGTTGAATGTCATCTTCTCAACATTACGGTTATTTTGTTTTAATTATGAGTGATATTAAAGCCCACTCCCATCTGAATGGATCTGTAAATAAGCAGAACTTCCAACATTCCACAATAAATGCATAAAAGCCACTTCTCAACACTAAATGAAGCTGTGATGGGTGGTCTGGAAAATTGGTATTATTGGTCCTTTTTTTTGAAGAAGGTGGTCAAACTTAGTTTTTAAAGTTATTTTAAAACATGACGTACATTTTTTCGGCCACAACTTGAAGGTTTGGGAATGAACTAGGCAACGGCCTCGAGTGCATCTATTGGAGTCATTAGAGAAATGTTTCATAGTCACTTAATTTCACGTTTCAACTATCTCAATTGGCCTGCACAATCACTAGATTTATTATCGTGTTATAATGGGATTACTTGAAATTAAAAGTTTATCTTTAAGTTATGGACAACTTTGATAACACATTTTTAATGTTATTAATGCAGAAGGAAGCCGTATTTCCGATTTTATTTAAATGAAAGTATTTAAGAGCTTTTGAATTACTTCTTTAAGCCCAGGTCTCAAATAAGTATGTTCTCTGATTGTAATGGTGTTAATAAAAGTATTTCGAGACTAAAATAAACTTACTTATGCCATTTTAAAATACATGCATTTCTTTTTTTACCACACTTTATTTTAAACATAAAAATATTTCAATTACCTATTAACTGCTTCTTCCTGGAACAAAATTTTCAAAAAGAGGAAAATGACAAGTATGCTTTTCATCTCTTGTTCATCAGTGTTTAAGTTCAACTATAATTTCTGAAACAAGAATTCCTCGGAGGTTTTCTTAGACACTACTGTCGTTTATGCACTGTGTAATATTTGAAATTTCTCTCCTCAATATTCCCTCGAATTTTATACATTTAATCAATGTACGTTTATAAGATGTAAAAAGCCTATAAATAAAATGAGTTTGTAATGCAGCCCTTAATGAATTATTAAATTATATAATGATAAAAACATTAGATTGAGAATATTACTTTAATTTAGTTTATAAATATAATAGTTATTAATAAATATCATCTTTACATTTCCAAAAACAATTGGAATACTATTCAGTAATTAAAACATATTTTTTACAATTTTATAGACTATCTGTAAAATTTTAAATAACGTTTTATTCCTAATAATAAGTTAAAAACATAGTAATACTCAAGTTTGATAATCTCTTATAAAAATATGGGATGATATATACAAATTTAAAAGAGAATCTCCTGCAGGCATTAATAAAGAAAACATATTAGGAGTCGGCTGTACTGGTAGCCGTCTTGATTTAAGTCCCATAATAATGATGTCAACAAAATCAATAAAGCAATAGTCCTATGGCTTATTCCGCATATGTTTTAGACTAGTTATTTGAAGTAATATATTCATTCAATAGATGATTATTGTTTTATAACTATTTATGTTAAATTACAATAACGTAATTGCTCTTCACATTGAGTTGACCACGCAATTCAACTTTCATCACGCCTATCACAGAAATTTACATGATTATACAATATATAATTTGCAATCAGAGAAATGTTGTGAAATGTTTTAAAATGAGAAAATTATAAAGAGCAATTGTTTTTTAAAAGCAAGTATATTCCATCAAAATAGTAAAGTTAACCAACGAGGAATATTGTAATAGTATTTGTATGTAACTTTAACAAGTTTTAGGTGTTTAAAATTTCTTAAACTAATTAAACATAAGAACAGAGATGGGATGGTTTCAAAATTTTAAAAAATTGATTTTTACATAGTTTGAGCATAGAGTAAACTAAACAGATGTCAGTGTTGTTGGTACAGCTAACTGTCCATATCATAGTAATTTTTGTTTTAAAATGTTATCCTACTTTAGCAAACACATTAGTGAGTGAGCCTGTCTGAATATTTCTATTGGTTGCTTGAACTATTTAAATCTGTACAATATGTATCTTACATACGTAGGAATATTCATACTTATTCATAAAAAGGTAGGAGGAAGTACGCTATACCACATGTTGCGTAATAGCTTGGCTAAATTGCTTATAGAAATTTTAAAACTATGCTAATTTGAAAAGTTGAGATAAAAACAGAGTTAAGTGAAAAAATTCAAAGTTGAGTTTGAACCTGAAGTGTACAAAATTTAATAGTTTAAATGTTTAATAGCACTGTATAGGCATGATCATTATCACAGTCTTAAATTTATTTTCAACGTGACAGATTCTTTTAATTATTTGAGGTTATGTTACAGGCTAAACTAAACACTAACATAGGCTATTGGTGGATTAGTGAAGGCTTACATTGTAACTGTACCTTTTAATTTAAGTACTAATATTTTTATTGCACTACACCATTGTTTGCAACACTTTCTTTTATAACTAGGCTATTCATGGTGCACGAATCAATTAATTAAATTATTAAATTATTTGAGGTTTATTTAAGTTAATAATAAATATTGAACTTGCAAGCCACAAAAGCTTTTCGTTATTTTGTAGGTGAACTGCAATTGCAAGACAGTATTATGTAAACATCTAGAATTTGAACATATACTAAATTATTTAATAACTTTTATTCGTGTAAAGACTAAGTCATGCAGAACACATATTTCATGGGTCTTCTGGTTTTAATCACTATACATAGAAGATCCAAGCAAGATAAACCAGAATAATGTAGAAAACAAGCTTTTGTCACGTATACTTTGTCAAACAGTTCTAGTGGAATTGTTAACATTGTAAAGCAACTTTTCTTGATGTATTTTCAATGAAAAAAAGCTGATTGAGACTCTGATAAAAGTAAAAAAGTTTAATAATGTTTCTTACATAGAAAAAGAAGAAATAAAAGGACCGTGGGAAATATTTTTAAGAAAATTTGAAGAATATTTATGACCATATAAATGGTTTTCAAAGAGAGGAAAGCCTTTACAGTAGAACGAAACCGTCCAAAGAGTATCTGGGACAAGATTTGACATTAAACTGCTTATATAAAGCTTACAGGGAAGTCTTTTCTGTTTCTCAAAGTTCGTACCGATTCTATTATAACAGCTTAAACAATGCGATTTCCTATACGCTTTAGTTTCAAGTAACCCCGGTAATGCGTCCATCAAACAGAAGCTTGATTTAGTGGAAAACAGAAAATGTAAGACAAGAAATGAAATATGATCATGTAATTTTCTATCGATTTTCAGCAGGTGCTTTCATTACCTACATTAACTCACACACAAATGTATTACGTAGGGCACCTATATCTTTACAGTTTGGGTATACGCCTGGCTTACAAAGGTAATTTACTTAATTTTTTTTAATTAAGTAATGAGTTCCAGGGGAACCATTATAATCGCTTCATGCTCACTTCTTCCAATTGAAAGTAAGATTGTAACAAGAAATAAGGAAGAGTTATTGTATGTAGTGACAATTACACGGTCAAAACAAAAACCGGATATTAATATTCTCTGGATGTACCTTATAGGTAAGAGAATAACTATCTGAGATACACCAGAAGTTCTTAGTGGTTGGTCACTTTTAGCGGTAACCGTGATTTTCCATTAATTGAAAATAAATTCTAAAGGTAAAATTTGAAGTACCTTTTTGAGTTAGTAAGAATCATGGCAGCTACTAAAGACCATAACTGCATTTACCGTAACAATTATAGATTCCAATAACCATTCTGACTTTGCAAAAGCATGTAAAGGTACTTCGGATAGAAAATATCTCGAAATTTCAAAATCCCAGTGGGTTCAAAAATATACCGGACAGGTACTATTGGAACATTAAGTTAATTGCTTTTACAGAGAAAAGTAATAAATTCATTTACTTGAATATCATACTCTTCATAGCTCATTTAAAACAAATTGTGTGTTGAACATAGCTCTTATTTAATGTTTCACGTGTTGTATGTATAGCCCGTTTCACATTTTTAGTTTATTTTTTTGTAATGGATAAGATAATAAGATATTACAACATTCTGCATATATGTTTCGATTTGTATTTGACAATTAAAAATGTTCATTTTGAAAAACTGTATATTTATTCATCCATATAATCTCAATTGACACAAAAGTAAATTTTTGCCACATAGTAAGATTTTCATTTAAACTCTTTATTTTATTGAAATGTCATACGGACAAATATACAGACAGAAAATCTTACAGAAAGGAAATTTTTAAATTCCTACTGCAGATAAAAGAGAAATTGTGTCAGCCTAATGAGTGATAGGCTATAGTGAAGCTTTGTCTATTCCTTTGTAGAACATGCAACACTATAGAACTTGTCCTTTTCGATTTATAAATTAAGTTCCATGAAAATCTATATCCTACAGATGGAATATTTCTCGAATATCTTCTCTTATGATACATTCACTTTTCCGTTCATTAAATTGGGTTCAATAATACATTTCTATACATATAGTGACCAAAATATTTCTTTGTAAATAATGGGCTTATGACAATATTGTATATATTATTAAAATAAATGTTTTAATAGGACATTTTTAAAGTGTTATATAATTTTAGTTCTATATATAATTGTGCGTTTATACCAAATGCTACTAAATGCTATTTATTCTTAGGCCCTACCATCATTAAGATCCATTAGACCAATGTAAAATTATACACTAATGCTGAGCTAAATCCTATGTAGTACTTTACTATTTTATATTGGTTTTAACTACATAGAAATTAAGCTTCTTAAAATATATAAAATATAAATGACTCTACGTTTTTGAGATGATGTACTCAAACAAGACAGATAGACAGGAACGAAGCTCTCACAGCTTCTCGGGTAATAGGCTTCGTTAACCCTCAGCCAATAAATACCATATAACGTCTTGCTCATTTCTTTAGGCTGTGTCTGCGTTCTCTTGCCATTTCAAGCACAACCTCATCGTTATGCAAGCCACGGCGTCGTACTCGGCGCTCCTGTCTGGCTTGATGTGTGTTGATATTCTTTACAGGTCACGGGCGCTGGGCGTGTAGCCATATATTCCTGTCATCTGTACACTTAGCATGCCGCTGAACTGAGGGTACGGCGATGAGGGAGACACCAGCGACTCCGAATAGTGGAAACAAAGGGTACCAATTTCTCAATGGACGAGAAACGAACTATATTGTGGGCGGCCTAAGGTAGGTTCATTTTTAAGATGTTAGTTTTTTTGTAGTGTTCCTTATGTATCTACATCCAAATGATACATTAATAGTTATTAAAACTAAAAATTTTAAAACTGACTACTTTGTTTTCATAAACATTTAAATTTGTTTTTGGTGAAATTTGTACGTAGCTCCATTAACTTTGAAATATACTGTCATAGTCCTCATTTGCAAATATAAATACAATCCCTTTACCATAGTTATAGTACAAAATTACATCTTTTGTGATGGAATCTTGACTGCAAGACATATGATTGATTGGTTGATTGCGTTTATTTCCATCATTAACATACACAGTACAAAAATAAATCTAAATTATTTTTAGAAATATTATTAATAACGAAAATCATTTCTACAATATAACCATTATAATTTGTTGTTCAACCCTTAATTATGAAATTAAAATGAACAAAATACCTATTATGGAGACAAATTATATGTCTGTATAATAAGAAAATTTACCAATAATTATACGTGACGTTTAGATACTGATCGCTATAATAAACCTCACTTTATTTTAAACTTCATAGTCTTTTGTCTTCAATTTTCACCTTTTCTATCTTTTCCAGAGAATACCCAATGATAATGAATTTGCTTCGTTTACCACAGATCCCAAAACATCCAGGATAGCCGAGTATTGTTCTGGATCATCTTGACCTGCTGAATACAAGTGTTATGTTTGATCGTACATTGAAAGTAAACTATAGTAGCACCAAACTATGCTTTAACGAGTAAAATAAGAAAAAATACAAGTGATTTGTTCAGTAGGGATAATACGAATTGCTGCTACTATCATCATAAGTTTAGGGCTGTATAGCAATGGGCGTAATATACATTTACCTAATGGAACCAAAAGGTGTTATATGGTTCTGTAATTGAAAGTTCTAATTTTTATGTTAAAAGTATTGTAATGGTGATGTGAGCCATAATTTATAAGAGCTTGAACTTTATTTAGTTAAAATTAATCTAAAATTATATTTGAAAACATATTCGGTTATAATAATACTTTTAGTAATTTAAATGGCCACCATCTTGAAACATAAATAGTTATCTAAATTAAGTAGGATTTGCATGACAGTTTGTGAAACGTTGCAAAATTTGATTTATCTTGTGAAACAGACGAGATACATTTCTCTGGATTGTTTCCTGTTGCCATCAACCTTTACAAAATAAAATAAGGCCCTGGTTTAAGAGGGGGTGCTAATTAACTACCGACGACCGCTTATCTAAGACAATGATTTTATCATGGGAATAAAGATCAAACCTTTGTTATAAATAATAAACAGACTTTATTTCATAAGCTTTATATAAAATGTACTGTATGTTATCGTTTTGGTTCCCATGAATTGTTAGAAATACGCTTATCCGTTAAAATGTTTCCTATGGTCGATGGGGTTTTCATCTTAGTCAGAAATCCTAAAGTCAATGGCATATGACTCGTATTGATAGATTTTTCATAAGGATTTCCATATTCTAACTCGCCTTCGGCTCGCTGGGGGCTACGCCCCCAGGCCCCCATTTGGGTATTGGCTAACTTCGGGGATAAGCGGAATTCGGGGACAGGAGCGATTTGGTTGGTGGTTCAATTCGGACTTGATGTTTTCGGTTTACGTGTCCCCTACTGTGTCATTTCTCGTGGGTAAAAACACATTATTAAACAGTATTTAGTGTATAATGTTGTCTACAAAAAAATCAAGTAGTATTTTTGCAGTATCTACCTTGTTTAGGCACGTAAAACACGATTACGTTCGAAATTCTGGTAAAATTTACGTGAAAATTGAGATTTCGGGTCCGATAGCGGTCAAACCGTTAGTAATAATGTTTACGCATCACGTGTGCAGGTTGGGAGATTTATCGCTACATATATTTCTGTCAAATTAGTTGCAAGTAACGTTTAGCTCATAAAAATGTTGTTTGCCCGTTAGTATGTCATGTATTGTAAGCACGGACGTATCCAGTCTCGCCACGGGGAGGCGGCGGCAAACACTGAGACCATATATTAACAAAAATTACAGCAATCGTTGGTTAATGATGTTCACTCATATCGTGTACAAATTTAGTTGTTTATATACTTGTGTCAAATGATTTGGTAATAACTTATTGAATATTGTTTACACATCAGGTGTGCAAGTTGGGAGATTTAGCGGTACGTATATTTGTGTCAAATTAGTTAATAATAACTTATAGTTAATAAAACTTGTTTGCCCGTTAGTTTGTCAATGCTATAAATGCAATCATGACGTAATCCAGTCTCGCCACGGCGAGGCCCTCAAACACGGAGACCATATATTATTAACGGAATTACAGTTATCGTCGTTATTCAATGATGTTCTTTCATATCTTTTACAAATTTGCATATTAAGTTCTGTGTATACTTGTGTCAAATGATTTGGTAATAACTTATTGGTGTTGAAACTTTTGTTTACCCGTTAGTTTGTGAAAGCTTTAACTGTGTCCTTTCTCGTGGGAAACACATTATCAAAGTGTATAGTGTGGTCTACAATAAAGTTAAAATAATATTTTGCTGTATCTCCCTTGTTGAGTAGGCCGGTGAAACGCAATTACGTGCGAAATTCTTTTAATTTTTACGTGTGAAAATTGAGACTTCGGGTCCGATAGCAGTCAAACCGTTACTAATAATGTTTACGCATCACGTGTGCAAGTTGGGAGATTTAGCGGTACATATGCTTGTGTCAAATTAGTTGCTAGTAACTTTTAGTTGTTTAAAAACTGTTCTTTTCCTGTTAGTTTGTCAATGCTCAAATACGGAGACCAAATAAATAAATAAGATAAATAGCAATTTGAGGCAAAAATTTTGTTTTTGCACCGTGGTTGTCCAATGCTTCTTACAATAGTGTATAGCCGGGTCTCAATACAGAGAGTCCGGATAATACTTCAAAATATTTAGAAAATATTTATTATTCGGTGATTAAAGTTGATACCTCTTAGTGGAACAATTTCGTTTGCAATATTAGAAATATTTACTGGTCTGTAATTGTGTATTTATTGGTATTAAAAGTTATTATACTTTTGATTGCGTGTTAGTTCTCCAATGGTTTCAATTTTTTCGTGGTTTATTCTGTCTCATTGAGACCATATATCATTACCACATTAATTATATTGTTCTCGCATAACGTGTGCAAGTTCAGAGAATTAGCGGTACATACGAGTGTACTTGTGTCAAATTATGTGCTAGCAACTTATAATCGATAACACTGTTGTTTGCCCGTTAGTTTGTCAATGCTTTAAAATGTAAGCATGACATATCCAGTCTCGCCACGGGGAGGCCGGCAAACATGGAGACCATATATATTTACATGAAACCTATTTACATCGACGAGGAGTTTTGTTTTGGCAGGACCCTCTAGCCTACTGCCTTAGGAATCAGAACGGGGAGTTTTGTTTTGGCAGATCCCTTGCCTACTGCCGTATCAATCAGAACGGGGTAGTTTTATATATTTACAAAAAACTCTTATTTACAAACGACGAGGAGTTTTGTTTTGGCAGGCCCTCTAGCCTACTGCCTTATCAATCAGAACGGAGAGTTTTGTTCTGGCAGGTCCCCTAGCCTACTGCCTAGTCAATCACGACGGGGAGTTTTGTTTAGGCAGGCCCCCTAGCCTACTGCCAGTGTTAATCACGACGGGGAGTTTTGTTTTGGCAGGCCCCCTAGCCTACTGCCAGTGTTAATCACGACGGGGAGTTTTGTTTGGGCAGAGTCCCCTAGCTACTGCCAGTGTCAATCGGGTTTACTGAAGAAGTTCGCCGTACACGATGTTCTTTGCGTAGGCAACTTCATCACATACCCTATCAGGACGGACAAGGACAACGATGTCTTCTGGGCGTCGAACTCTACTTAAACAGGACGTACAACTGGCCGTGGGTAAAACAGTCAGTGCGAAGGTCGACTCCGACAAGATCGATTGTCTGACCTTGGCTCTTGTGACCAGTCATCGAGTATGCCAGCATCAGAGGAAACTGACGTCGCCGGGACAAGTAACGGCGAAACCTTCAACGATCGCGAACCTAAAGATTATTCTGGGAATGCCGATAGGTTGCGCGTCGTGAGGGCGTCTGACGGTAATCAACCGGTGGGTTATAGCCGTCACAATGACCTTAGTGCCATTAAACGAGTCCGTCGGCGATGTTAAGATTCCTCATGATGAGACACACTGAACCGATCTTGAGTCGCAGCACGTGATCTGGAATACCCTTGCCTGTAGCCTGGGTTTAGCAGATTAACTTCGATGCCAAGATGATCATCGTTCTCAGTGTCACAGAATCGGCGCTTCTCAACTCATGAAGGCGACTATCAACGGAGTCCAGGATGATGTCGTTGATTTCCTTGACGTTCACATTCATGGTAGAGAGGATCGCGCGACGAGCACACTGATCGGGATCCTGGAGGACTTCAACAGGAAAGACTTTGGAGATTAGGGCTTGTAAAGAAGTAAACGAAATTTACTCCGGTCAGAGGAATAAGAGCGCCACTCTCTTTGCCCTCCCCGAAAGTTGTGGACGGAACAGTGCCGTTGCCTACTGCGAGAAGGAAGTCGGAGTAGTCAACGGAACTGCTCGTCTATGTGGTGTGGTCAGAGAGAAGATGCGGAACAGTCGCCACAGTCGCGAGGCCCGAAGAGAAACGCACGCAACGGGCAGCTGCCGTCCGCGCTTTTACAACGACAGGCGCGATCTGCCGGAAGTCACCAGAGCACAGAAAGATCTTCCCACGAATGGCTCATCGCGGTTCATGAGATCTCGAAGCGAGCGGTCGAGGATCTCGAAGATGTAGCGATGGGCCATTGGGGCCTCGTCAAAGACGATGAGCTGTGCGGCTCTGATGAGTTTCCGCGCGCTGGGACCCGTTTGGTTATGTTCCACACGCCAGTTCCGTCGCCAAGATCGAGCGGAAGCCGAAACATGCTATGGGCTGTTGAGCCACCCGGGCATATTCCCGGCAGCGATGCCCGAACTGGCGACGGCTAGTGCAACCTGCCGACCACTACGCACGTGTGCCAGTATGACACGAATTAGGGAAGTTTTGCCATAACCCCCAGGGACCGTCAAGGAAGATGGCCCTCGAGGATTGGCGGTCGCCGGGGTTGTCGAGAAGGGACATGAACATGATGTAAAAACGCGTCTCTGATCTTCTGAGAGCTTGGGTTCCCATTCCTCGACAATGGCCTGCTGTTGGTTCTCGCCGTACTCCAACAGTTCCCTTCCCAATTCAGTCGTGTCATCCTGCACGTCGGGGGGAGACCACAATCCACCAAAGACAGTCCCTGTCGTCGTAGACATCGGTCAATTTCAACCAAGGACAGTTTATATGCTTTTTCTGGGTCAAGAGGGTTTCTTTCTAAGTGGTCCTCGCATAGGGTGTCGCGGAATGCGGTCCCATAGAATAGCTTGCAGGAGCACCCATGTTACAAAGAAGCACAAAGAAGGAACGCAGCCTTGTAGCAATCATGAATTCAGAGGCTTCGCGCATAGCAGCACGGTACTCGTCTTCGTGTTCTACCAGGCCGAGCTGACGACAAACCTCCTGGAAAGTGCGACAATCAGGACCACCGCGCGACAGGAGGTCAGAGTAGCCTCGACAAGGTATCGACATCAGAAGCATACGTAAGTAGTAGAGCTCTCCACGGTTGGGGGAGATCCAACAGAGTCTACATACTTTCTCTCCACGCTGGCGAGCTGTGACGAAGTGCTTGCCGTCTGGATAGACGTATACTTCTTCATTCTTGCTAGGTTGTTTTGTATGCATAATAAAAGTTTCATAAAAAGACAGGTACGTTAGGTAGTTGAAGATTGAATTGAGTGGTCTATTGAAGTACAATATTTAACTTTGAGCTTGCTCTACTAATCGCGTCTGCAAGGTCACCGGGGCGGAAAAAGACGTGTTGCCGCCCTTCAAGATGGACCGGTAGACACTCGACTGTGGGCTCAGATTTAGAGATTGGGAAGTCTAAGAGACGCCAACATGCATCGCTTGCACCTACCATTCTCTTCGTTACGTAGTGTTTCTACCTCGTCCTCTTGTTTTCCCAAAGATGTGACGGTGACATTTTGAAGAGATCCACCCTTCATCAGATATTTAAATAAGTATTTGATGACACGACGAGTAGACGCAAGCTCCAAGTTAATATGTGCCTCGTATTTAAGCAACAGAGCTGCATTATACGGTACCACCCAACCGTCATGGACCGTTATCGATTTGTTTCGAGATGTAATAGTACCTATGTTTTTATAATTCCCGTCTGTATTGCACGTAGCCTCTGTCGTCAACGTGTGTGGTCTGCCAGGAAGGCTTTGGGAAATGTTTAGTGCAGTGACCTTTCGTGGAATCCAGCAGGGGAAGTCGGTGCGATATTCTGTACCACAAGGGCCGTGAATCATGTGTTGCAGCACCAACTTCCTGAGTCTCCCACCGGCTTCTTCAACCGAGGGAATGTCTGCGCGAATAACGGAATCGATTTCGGGTGCCTGAACGGGACCGTCTCCGTCAATCTTGAATACAATGTGGGCGTGGGGGAAGGCCCCTCATTTGCATCTCGATGACGTAGACGATATAGATCGTTCGGCCAAACATCGCTCCGCTGCGCAGATCCCGCAGAAGCTCGAGGAGTTTGATCTGGAAGACTCTGCAGGCTGTGCTTGGGTCACTGCGACCACTGCCGTGGGGACAGGCTCTCTTATTTTCCTCCCAAGTCGCGCGCTGTAAGTGAATGTGAGAAAATACGTCGGTGAGCCCAGACGTGTGTTACGAGAGCCATTGCATTCTCGTAATGAATCTTCATGTATCTGGGCCCCACCGGTAAACGAACTTGGAAGGTAAATTTTTCCAGGCTTTGCGCCACCCTCGCCTTGTACGGTTTCATCACGTGTGATGTCTTCCCCTAACCTGGTCTTCCTGCCGGAGCATTGCGTTGAGCTTCCAGAATCTCGTTTAGTTGGCCTATATCCGCATGGCATTTTGGACTGACGACCTTGACTGTGAGAATTTAATAAACCGCAGTCGCTCTTCTTCATATCTCGCAAACATCTCGACCTGCCAGGCCTGCGAGAGACGGCCGAGATATGAAAACCGAGGACTGGACAACAAGAGACAACGCGTGTAGTTGTACTGCGAAAGCTTTTTTCCCGTTGTTATCAAGAAGGCCAATTTGCCAACCCAAAGTGCCATGTGGATAGAGCAGTGGGTACTGGAAGGGCTCCATGAGAGGACTGAACAGATCAATCGTTGACGGCCTTCCAGCTTTTCACTTTCCAGACGGTGAGTCGTCGTGGTTCGGTCACTGCTTCGTCAGTGCTGAGAACAGCGTGCACCTCAACACCCCTATTCCTGTCGCCAAGAACATTACCATGAGTAGCTCGACTTGTTACCTGGAACTCCAAATGAGCGTTTACCGATGGCTCATTACCTAATCGCCGGAAATCACCGATGAAAGGATTGATCGAATCCAAGTAATTGGCAATGGTGTCAATAGTTCCAACATCAAGTGATCTACCCATGGCAATGTTCCTGCGCTCTTCGCCGTCGTCAATGTATAGGCGGCACCGGTTAACAAATTGGACGTCTCCCACCTTAGTAGCAAACCGTTGGCCGGGAGCGTCCAAACTGTACACCTGATGGTACATTCTTCCTTCGATTCGATCTTGAAGAAAGAAAGTCCACTAGGGTGCCGATACCACCAGAAATTTCGAGGGCGCAAAAAGAAAATAGGTCGTTGTTTGAGGCGCGCGCTCTATTGAGGAAATGTCGATTTGAATAAAATGGTGCACTGAGAGGGGGCAAACGTGTTACGTTGTACGCACCTTCACCACAACACCATTTTTTCCTATCCTTTTCTTCCTCGAACAGACGTGCTTCGCAGTGTGAACATACCAATTATATCATCTTCAAAAAAGGCAGGTTTTTTTCAATTTGTATGCATTTATGTCGCATAACAACTTTCCGTTCCAGGTGTGCCATAGGCCCTTGTGCAACAATGTTTCGAGCAAGTGAGTTAGGTAAATGTCGAAATTCGCTGATCTTTGGTTTCATCAGACGAAATACCTGAACTCCTGTCCTGACCTGCGCCGGCATGTCGATCTTCGTAGCGCCGAACTGCGGCTCTGTTAACCTCGGGATGTCTCTCGGTTATAACGACGAACAGCGTCACGATTGGTTTCAGGATTTTGCTGAGAGTATCGCTTTTTCGCCTCTCTCACTTGCTCTTCTCTAGTAAGTTTTTCAGTATTTTCGGGCGTCCAGGTTTTATTTTCTTGGGTCTTCCAAAATCTTTAGGTTTTATTGCGGAATTGTTAGCGGTTTCGTGCATTGTGAGGTTTTGTATATTTTCACTGAATGTTGATGATCTAAATGTGAGTCTAGTAATAGAGTACTGTCTTACAGATCCATCAAGAGCAGCGTTGGACAACAACAACGAGGCCAAAGCAGGAAAAGTATCACACTGAAAGAGCCGTGCAGGTTGTTGATATCATTTTCCAAATCATGTGTTCGATTTTCGTTTACTGGATGTGGATCAAATAGGTACAGTTGTTCCTGAGAGCGCCAAAAAGCAACTGTCACTGTTTGTCCAGTAAACAAAAATCCAATGTTTTGACTTTCCACGGCCATCAGAGATTCTAAAAACATTGGACAGAGAGATAACACTTTCGCTTATATCCTCCTCTGTCACAGGATATAAGGGCATCGTGCACAAATACATTTTCTTCAACGGCTACGGTTTGGCCCCTGGATGGAGAATTCGGCTGGAAGTTCATCAGTGCACAAGTACCGATTTCCACCCATACGATTCTGATCTCTTAATGTTCTGTAAATACAGTCACAGCGATGAGAATCGTATCGATGGCCGTTGAAAGAAAACTCAAAAACCAAGCGCCTTCCATACAAGGGCACAAGCAGAATTCGAAGTGCACTGAGCGTTTTTGCTCGTAGGAAATAACTGTTCGTCTCCCTGATGGAAGGAGCCCTTCACAACACAAAGAGAAAGACATTGTTATGTTAAATAAAACTGTAATACAAAATATAAAAGGAACTGTAGAGTTTGTAAAAAGCGAGAAAAGAAAACGGAAAGGAGAGCAAATTCGTATATGAATAGGTAAACCAAGAGGTTACTGTCAAGTGAAAAGAGATTAAATCTGAAACCAATAAGAAAGCGAGAAAATTTAAACAAAAAACGATGTTTCACTCTTTCCCTATCTACTAATGTTGCTGGCACCCACCTTTTGCAACTGAACCGTTCAAGGTAGGATAAAACTAATCGTGATTACTATCAACTTATTATAGAATAAAAACCAATAAATAAACGAATCAAAACATATGAAATAATATAAAGGTTTTCCTAACAAGAGCCTGCCTATCTTGCCTTGTTACGTACCGTACAGAGCTCGCTACTCTAAAATAAACTTAAACTAGTAAGACAAAAATGAAGAGGAACTGTAGTGTTTGTAAAAAGTGAGAAAAGAAATCGGAAAGGAAAGGAAAAAATCGTATATGAATAGGGAGACCAGGATATTAACTGTCAACTAAGAAGAGATTGAATCTGAAACCAGTAAAAAATGTCAGACAATTTAAACCAAAGGCGATGTTAACTATGTCCCTATCTGCCAATCTGATGTTGCTGACTGCGACTAAACCGTTCAAAGTAGAATAAAAGACCAATCGCGATAGTTATCAACGTAGGATAGAATAACCACCAAGAAATGAAAAGAATCAAAGATAGGTGAAATAATATAAAACGTTTACTGTTCATAATCTGCTATTTTGCTCTGTTGAGTACCGTACAGAGCTCGGTTGCTCCATTCCCTTACTACCATCTCTGTCCCTAAACTATTGGTCAATTTTAAACGTGTTTTCGACTCATTTTGAGGGGTTTAAAATAAAAAAATTCCGGTTTTCAGACTTTTCCCGGTGGTTTCACGGCAAAAGCCAACTACGTGCCAAATTTCGTGTTTCCAGCACTTCTAGAAGTACCCTTAGAATTTGTATACGTGAGTGAGTTACACATGCGGCTGTATATATATTAAGATAATATTATAAATGCAAAAATGCCTTTGCTTGTTGGTTGTGATTTCACGTATTCACTTTTAAACCGATGGTACTGAAATTTTACGTGGACATACTTAGGGTCTCTTAGATAAATATAGGCCTATTCTTATTTATAAAATCCGCACTGGACTCTAAAGCAGTTAATAATCCTGTTTTGTTCACTGAAGTTACGAAATAATAATTGAGAGAGTCTGTTAAATCTAATCAAATGTTCTGTGTAAAAAGATTATTATGACAGCACGACCATATATTTAAATAATTTAACAACTATTTTAACTTTAACCAAAAGTAACAACGAGGCACACAAACTAATTTATTCTTGATTTTACTTCAAACTAAATCAAGATTGTGTAGATTTAAGATATTGCATTTTCTTCCTTATATATTGGGGGACGGCCAGTAGCTAATGGAACAAACAACGGCAACAGCATGATTCTTCAAGCCATTCGTACTATGACTGCAAATCGACGAGCACACTGAGTCTGTGATCACAGTAAGTATAAGAAAGCGATACATAAAACTCAAAATGCAATTGTTTTGAATGAAAATCATCAAGGGAATATCACACCCATTTCTCTCAGATATACGATACAGTTTAAGAATATAAATGCTGGTATGATTCCTTAACTGGACTGAAGAAATACAGAGAACATGGATAGGAAAGCAAGAACATGTACATTACTGTATCATTTTTACATATGGAAGACAACTGTCTTAATGTACGTATTATTGATGTTTATTTTAGTTTTAAATTTTAAATAATAATATCGATATCCATTTAGTTTACAAAACTTAATTGTTTTGAATACAATCTCATTACAAATTTATTTTTAGTCATATAAATATTGTTTCTTTGAGCAAAATATCGAACTCCCAATTTGTGATGATAGTATAACGTATTTGAGTAATATAATTTATTTGAAGTGCAAACCCCGAAATAAAAATTACTCACAATTTTGTTTAACCCTAGTCCTCTTAATCATTAACAATTAAAAATGAATGCATGATTATTCCATTTTTTAAATATCATAGGACCATATCATATAACATCAGAAGTGTTTTTACTAGGAAACCAATTAATTTCGCCTTTGGAGCCCCTCTAAATTGGTTTGAAATAGTTCAGATATTACTGAAATAATCGAAGCTATTCGATCAAATACACGGAATGACGCAATGCACGAGAAGCCGTGAGTATTTGCTTGGTAAATATTACTTATAAATCATTCATAATAACTGATAATTGTAATTATAAACATTGTTTGTCATTTAAATATGTGTAAAATGTCCCCGTATAAAAGTGACCGTAAGATGCGCAGTCAAATAGCGTGCCT
Source organism: Homalodisca vitripennis (assembly GCF_021130785.1). Taxonomy (NCBI): domain Eukaryota; kingdom Metazoa; phylum Arthropoda; class Insecta; order Hemiptera; family Cicadellidae; genus Homalodisca; species Homalodisca vitripennis. Next base: position 6,791 of record NW_025781120.1, on the reverse strand, counting down.
TTATTTGCCATCTCATGTATCCAAATCAAAGGGTCTCCAATGAATCAGTTTTAAATACTTAAAAAATAAATTACAATAAACTATAACACCACGTAATGGTTTTTTGTGCGTAGTGTAACACATGTAGTTACTGCAACGTCTTTCAATTACAAAATTATTTATAATTACTAAGAAAAGACTACGTTTAGTTTCCGTTCTAAATACATTTTGTGTAAGTTTACGGCAGCTCGAGATAGATTGTAACATCCGCTGAAGGATTTAGGAGATGATTAGTTGGAGTGGAACTGTCTACATTTATCAATTCAGGAATAGGAAGGCATAAAGACACGGTATACTTGGGCTCCAGTTTTTAGTACCTGTCAAATTGAGGCATTGTTTGACAGCAGTAATTGTTGATTATACAGGTACTGTACTTGAATTTTTATAACAGCGTATTACGTAATACGATATTAAATTATTTATTTCAAAATTGAAGTATTTTATTATTTATTTAAAGAACAATATATCTTGATTGTAAAAATATTTTATGGAGAGACCCATAAATGATGTGAACTAAACTTTTGGCTATCATTCTCTACGTAACCAAACATAAAAACAACTAAATAATTTATAAGCATACACACACATATTCCAAACTGTGGTACGGAATATGCAGAGCCGCAACCCAAGTTCGAAAAACTTTGTACGTAACTACCGAAATTTACAGTGACTTTCCCTGCACTGCCGTATAAGTTTTAGATAGAACAAGGAAGTATGAAAATTAAGATGTCTCAAACATCTGTTTCTTTATAATATCCTATTAAAAGTTTTCTATATCAAAACTATCAGTCTACCTTAAAATCTTCTAAAGCGAGTTACTAGATTCTGGACAGCAAAATTATTCCTACCTCTGAAATGAGTAACTTCTTCGTAGTCAAAGGACTCCTAAGTTTATTTATTCACATATCTTGTATCGAGTGAGAAACTATTAGCCTATAAAAGGATCTTTAAAAGTTGATTGAACACAGTAATATTGCTGAGAAATGCAGAGGTCTGCCAGTAATGGACAATAATACGTAGGACACTCAATCTCAGCTCCGGGCAGTAGATTATAAATATTGTAGCATATTATATAACTGTTACTGTGGATAAAACAAGCAACCCAATGACTCGTGTCTATCAAGGGCCACTTCAAGAATGTGCAAGACATTTCTTCCCATTCCTCTCACCTCAACGGCAAAATATTTCTAAATATATCTAAATATATTTATAGGAATAATGAGTCGTCTCTCTATAGGCCCTCTAGATAACTCCAATCAGGTGAGATCATGGAAGCATTGTTTAGGATCATTGCCGCTGTCATTTCTTTTTAACTATTAAGAATCCATTATAACTAAAATTTTCTTTATTGAATTGTTTTACTTTAATATTGTTTTCACTCGATACTTAGTTTTAGCTTATTCTGTTAGTAACAACAGGTTATTTTATTACAATTACTAAACTAGAATATGTTAAACACTGTATAAGCTGAATTGGTATATAATAATCTGTTAGCTGCGACTAACCTCATAGAGTATTTCTTCCTAACTATTACACTTTCTGATACTATTGTTTAAAAAGTCTACGTCTTGTAAGATAAGCTTAATAAGGTAGTTATATATCTGAACTAACACCTACAAATATTTAATAATGAATAGACAAAAAATAACAACACTGTTACTATTCGGGTATGTTTTGCAAATGAATATTTACTTCTGTTTGGTGTGTTCAAATTAAGGCAAGTTTCAAATATTAAATTTAAGCTCGGAGTTAATATAGGTCCTTGCTGGTCTTAATGCTTCTAAAACAATATTCAATTTTACATATTAGGCAACATTACCTCACAACCCCTCCAACAAATACTGCGATATTCCATTTGATTTAGACAATTACAATGGTAATCTAAAAATGTGCTTAGAATTTGTTGGTTCTTTTTAAACTATTAGGAATTGTTTCTTTGAATTCAAATAATCTTCTTAGAAGACAGCCGATTGAGATGGACTGTGGATTAAGTTTTGTAACAAACTATAATGAGCGGTAAAGTACAAGAAATTCAATCCGATTTATCTAAAACTTGTTCTTTTACTATACTACATCCAAAATATTTGCTTACGTATAAATAAATATACATACAATAATATAAACCTATTTATATATGTTAATTATTAAGTCTATAAATAAAAATACGCTAAATATTGAAAAAACTGTATTGAAAAATAAAAATAGCAAAAATATTACAGAAAAAAAACTATCTCGCCGCTTACGCATGTTTATATGATAAATTATTCACACAATTGGACAATCGTCAAGTCAAAAATTTATCTTCAAACATGCTTTATTCTTTTGATCGAACACATACATTAATGATATGGTATCCGCAGAAGTTTTTACTCTTTAAAAAGGGACTTACTGTTTTGAATTATATCGTACTGAAATAAAAAAAATACTAAGTCAATTCCACGCTCTATAATGTTATAATAAAGAGAAGTAATAAAGGCAGTGGAACATAGTTTTTTAATCTAATTGATGGCCTTATTGTGTTCAACATTTTCATAATTATCAACTCAGTAAGCTAAAATTATGTAACGGAAGTTTGTCAAGTAGACATAATAGCAAGGTAGAGAATAATGATGTATCTAGTAATACTATTTTTATAACACAACTGTTCTATCCGAAGAATGCAAGTTTTAGAAGTGTACGTGAGGAAAAACATGTATATATGGCACTTTTTACCTAAACATATTTGGCATCGATATTATTATAAAATTTAATTAAAATTCGTGTATTTTATTTTCTCCTCTAAGGCCTCAGTTTCAATATTCAAACTTCATGAATACACTGATTGTCAGCACAGTGATGTGTGATTTTGTAGCCATAATAAAGGAATGGGTTATTTTAAAGTTAGTAGGTGATTCCATTAGGCTAGTCTCGGATTGAGGAAAAATTACTTCTGTGCACATTGGTTATGTATTAAAACAGGTAATGAATCTATCCTTAACAATATACATCTAATGCACTTTAATGTTACGTACTATTTAACAAAGATTATTCAGTTAAACAACACAATTAAAGTAATACATGGTCAACAGTCAGATACTAATATATAACCTATTACGTAGATTATTTTCTTTAAATATGGTCACCTACAATAGTGATATAACATATTTTGAATAACATATTATTTAATAAAATAATAATAATTATTATCTTTGCTCATAATAATATTCTTTATGCCTAAAGAATGTACACAATTAATTAACCGTAACTTTATTTTTATACTTTTAACTAAACTTAAATTAAGGAAAAATTTAATATGATTATTAGAACAGAAGTATCTAAACCTCTAACCCTTTTTACACCAAGCATTTCCCACGCAAGGTGTTTCCAGTTAGATGATCTTTCGCTACAGATCCCAAAGCCAAGAATAGCTTCGTAGTTACATGTCAACTTAAAAACACCTACTCACATTACTCTTTTCTGATACACTTCTACCTGATGTGTATTGCGTATTAACGATTTTTTAATGTGGTGTTTTATAAAATTGGGTTAAGAAAATTGTTTTAAATGCGTAAAAGTATTCTTGTTACGTAGAACAAATTTAGTAAATTTAGTATAATTATATCGTCATAAAAATCTATTTCGATGATTAATTTATACTATTTTACCACTATATATTTAATAAAGTTTAAAATTTAAGCAAAGTTAATATAAGAATGTACCTGGTACCCGCATATTTAAAAAAATACAACTCAATAAACTACTTAATAAATAACTTATGAAGTAATATGATGGAGTCATATGATTTTTATTCACCTAAACATGTATACGATAGGTAGATTTTTCCCCTGTTTATATTTATAAGGAGCAGAGATTAAGTGAAATTGCGACTCATATTTATATCGGAGTTTATGTGTAAAGGAGCATTTATGATTATAATTAACTATAATTTCGAAGGCACAGAAGAGTTTTCCTTGTTCTACTCATAAATACATAGATCTTAGAAATGTATGTTGGTCGAAAACGTTTACTTCTAGCACCTGTAATCCATTTCAGGTCTAAGATATTTTTCAATTTTCATTATTTAGTTTGCTTGTCCTGATGATGGAAATACGTATAGATACATGCGAACGGCTGAAGAGCCTATTCCGGTACAAAAGTGTCTACTTCCGTCCGGTGAATTTCACTTCTGGTGTAATGTATTACGGTGCTACATTTCACTTAGCCTTGTTAACTTAAGAAATAAAAATAGTTTTACCGATCTTGATAACCTACTATGGATAGAAATTTATTTATCTAAACTATTGACGCTTAGTGTTACCCTTAAGTATTTAGCATGCAGCTTTGTTACTTAGTGTTATAATTTATTGTTTTATTTTAAAATACTCTCTAACTTAAAGGACGACTGTAAAATATTCTTGATTGTAGATCCAGCCATTCTCAAGATTAACGCTTAGCACTATATTTAGTAACTCGTATTTAATTAAAAGATAAACATTTCTCTCACGTTGGTTTATATTTTTATTGGTTGTAAGCAAGACATTTTCCATTGACTGTACTTCAAAATATGTTCCATTCGCTTTTCTTGCTAAAAATACATTGGATTTATATTGACGTAATTCCAATACTTGCTGGTTTTGTTTAGTATCAAAATATAATGGTAGATGTACCGTTAGGTTGTTTAGTTGTGTTAGAGGTGATCATATTTTGTGATTTGATGTCGTATACTTTAAAAATTTTAATCGTATATTGTAAAAGCATGCGTATGCCGTGTTGCAAGTTTGCATTATTATTGTTGTACTGTGTACTTAAAAAACACGCAGTAGAAATTAATTACAATATTGACTGTTTTATATATATATATATATATTATATATATATATATATATATATATATATATATATATATATATATATATATAAAACAGTCAATATTGTGATTACTTTCCATTACGTGTTTTTAAACTACACAGTACAACAATAATGGATATATATATATATATATATATATATATATATATATATATATATATATATATATATATATATATATTCTACTTGGAAATTATGTTTAATGGGCCAATAAAAATTTATACTTCAGTAGAGTAACATTTTTATCTAATCTTTTTATCCGCTATGGCATAACATACGAGCAATTAAACTTGCTTGAAGGCCAGTTACGATTTATTGCTTTAAAAAGTCTTGTTCTTTGAGTGCCAATAAAGTTAAAGTGGGTTGCACTTGTAAATAATTTATTGCAGATAAACTTCCTTTAATATATTATGACCAAAATACTATATCATGTAAGACGGAAATACATGATCCTGCTTTCAGGCACTGTTCTAAGATGGTTCATAGCCTTTGTATTGGACAGCCAATTTTCAAAAATGTACTTAGAAAGTTTAGTTGCAATGGTTATAGGTATAATTTGATTCCTTATTTAAATTTTTGTTTTTAGTTTTGATTTAAAATTTGTAAATTAGTAACAACGTTGGTGACAGGGGAAATTTACATGTAATAAATATGTCTAATTTCTGTAAGTACAGCTATTCTTCGATAATATAAGCGTTCTCAAGTTAGAAGCTATAGTTGATTGTTCAGTTATTTATAATTTGCTTTCTTTTATCTTGCTTAAAATCTTGCAAATATGATATATTTCATTGTAGTTGTCTGTATTGTGTTATAGTATATTATTGAGCCTAAAGTATCCTTTGGGTTTCAGACAACAATTTAATGTTAAGTTTAAGTTAATGTTTGTTATCCCAGGATATTTAAAGGTGAAAAGGTCACTTATGTTACAAATATGTGGAAAATTATCATCATGGTTATTAAATTATACTAATTTACATCTAAAAATGACAATATGTTTATAATTGAGGTGCCTGTGAAATTACTGTTAATACCATGTGTATCGATGTATTAAAGTTATTGAGAGCTTGCATTTTATTTGTGAAGTGTTCAGAAATGCAATATTAAATATTAGAATGATACTAAAGGTTACTAATTAATTTTTAGATTTACAACCACTATTAGACACTAAAATAATACTTGAAATTTTTTTAATCACATTTAATTAGCCTGTATATTGGTGTGGCTGATATTTTATATGAGAGAAAATATCCTGGCCGAAATTTACCATATGAATTAATTGTCCACCGATTTCAAGCAGAATTATCTGTTCCTCAAACCAGTGGTAGCTGTTGTTAACCCCTTATTGAACTCCCTTGTATCTTTTTTCACAAATCACTGATTATTGGAACTATTTTTATCGTGACCAGCTGACGTGCAACTAAAATTTCTAATTACGGTCAAAGGGCAGTAACAGAAGCTGCGGTAACAGCTGCAAGATCCAGGCCATCTCCGAAAAGTGATTGATTCTAAATAAAGTGTATATATTATCCATCACTTATCTTTGGTAAAGTATAAGGCACCAGTAGTAAGTAAAACTATTTCATTAGATTCAAGCATTGTTATTAACCTAAATAATTTTACATACTACTACTCAAAATCCTAGAAATATTGAATTTCAGTACGCCCGCACGATAAATAAAAAACCAACTATATTATTTAAACTTTGCAGGAATCCTTTTTTTCTATAGATTCATCGAATTCGATGGCAGTGCATCCCACTCCATATCATTTGTCTGATCGCTGCATGTGCTAGCTTAATTTTACATTTATCTTTTGGCTAACCACAGTAACAAAATGGAAGCCGCAGAATAAATTGACATTACTTTTGCCTTAAAAATTTTACATGTATAACCAATGAAGCCTGT
>NW_025781119.1:0-45910 GCF_021130785.1 Homalodisca vitripennis | reverse complement strand
AAATAAATTACATGTATTTAATCATAATAAATTAAACTTCTTAGTAGCATTAAGCCAATAAACGTATTGTAACATTCACCTGTGAATCTTTCTGCACACGAAGAAAAGGCGTAAGCTTGCGAAGCCGACCACATTATCAATGTCCCTCTGCGGTAACCATGCAACTTAATAGAACACTAGCCATGTGAGAAAACATTAAAAATATTGATGTTCAGGGCAGGTAGGACAACGTAATTTCGTAGATCCTTTTGATTATGAAAACTCAAAGCCTATAAACACAATGATAAATACTCGTACGAGCAATACTCGGTGTGTGTTTATATATTTAATGAATATATATATATATATATATATATATTATTATATTATATATTTGTATACTATATATACTTTATATATATATATATATACTACTTTATATTAATATAAAATATATAAAATCTAATATATAACGTTTATTTATTATCGCACCTGCTATCCAGTTCTGAGGCTATGTTTACTAGATCTTCCACGAATTCGGTTTCAAAATCGATTAAAGAAATTTTGACCTGCACATGAATAGGTGGCGAGTTAAATTAAAAACCTTTTGGGCTTCATTGCTACTGTATACATGGACAACCATGCACTTCAGAGCATTCAATTTTATATTAGTAAGTCCCAGTGAACAAGTCGACACCTTAGTTTAATACAAGTTAAATAACAATGCAATTGGTAAGTCACTTTCTGGCGAGCCTGTACACGTTATGTTTGTCCGGCGAGGTGAGTGTGGAGCAAATGAAGCCCCCATGCTGTGAACCCGAAGGCCTGGATTATGGAACCTTAGTAAGTTTAGTAATCAAGGTCCGATAGTTCTTGTAATATAAGTAGCATATTAAAGCATTTTGTTTAACAGATTATTTTTTTATAGTAAAATTTTAAGAATTATTGATAGTTGCATTGTAAAGAAAAAAGCTCACCACTTGTGGCAAGATAGGGGCAATGTTCATCATCCACAAATTAACCGTTAATCTTATTATTGCCATTTAATCTATAAAGAATATTGAAATATATGATATGGTGGCATTCAGTTTTTAGTAAATAAGAATTATCTTCTCTATAAAGAGTGCTCTTTCTTATTGTATAAAGTCTTTGAGATTTAGCTAATTATTTTGTTTTGGGGCTAAAACCTTCCTTTCTTTTACACTGAAAAGTGAAACTGTTATCTGAAACTGGCTGTTGAAACCTTTATCCACAATGTTCCCAATATGTAAATTCTCTTCTACATGTGTGTCGCAGTTTTTTCATTTTTTAAATCACAATGGTTTATTTGGTGTGAAACTATTTTTTCCAGACCTTTAAGGAAATTTCCTGTCTTATGTAGACTTTGTTAATATCATAGGTAATATTTTCAGGTAAATCGTAGAAACAACAATAAAAAAGTAATGGTTTACAAAAAAGGACGCTATTATGATTAATATTTGATACAAAAGCATAATCACGGGGCGACGAATTACACACAAATCCATTTATTAGACAAAATTGTAAAGTTCGTGAATAAGGCAGGATCGTGGGTTTCGATCCCACGGACTACTCTGGGTTTATGGGGCCCAGCAACGTCTTTCCGCTGCGCACAATCCAATTCTACTTCTGTATTAATGAAGTTACAATGTAATGACCGTAGTTTTCCTCGAGGGGCAAACTTCCTGAAATGACAATGAGATGAAACCGTACCGCTCGGATAAAATACTCAATTATGAGAGTTAGTACCCGATAGTAGGTTTATATCGAGAAAACTTGAAATCTATTTTGATTTGAGTAATCTGTTTTAACAGTTGTTTTGGTAACATATTAATTAAATTTTGTTTTAATATAACAAAATAAAAAAAAAATTAATAATCAGAAACTGTGTTTTAACGAGGCCTCAACATAAGAAATAATCATTAAATAAAGTACCTTAGAGTTAAAAGGGCCTTGAATGAAAACCCACTATAAAGAACATCCAATGGTTTGTAATGTATGAACAAAAATAGTTCGTAAAAGGAAAATACCATAGGCGAAATCGTTATTAAGGTTGTTTTAAACATTGTTTATTTTTCCAATATTAAATTTAATTTGAATCGTTTTCCAAAAACAATATCTATATTGTATTATAATAATTCTCTCAAGAAAAATAGTTCTATTGAATCTACAGAAACTTGGGATTAAAAATATAATAAACTGATTGTTTATACTTATCCCGGGTGTCTTTGTTATGAATTACAGATGGAGTGATTTGTAGGTTAGTGTGGATGTTTATATCACGGACTGAAAAGTTTTTTTTATTATGTACTCACAATTTTTGACTCCCGAACAAATTTTTAAATAGGAACCTCTAGCAAGTATGGCACAGAAAAAATAAGAATAATGGCAAAAAACAGATGTCTCTAATGTTAATCCATCAAATTTGGTAGCCAAAAAGTTTGAATTGTTGTATAACACTCCACAGTTTAAGTAAAATTTAAAGTTATTGTAAGGCAATTATTGTGAGACATTCACTTACTAGTTATTTTGAGAAATTACGACTAAAAACCATAGAACAATTTATTACAAGAACAACCATAATAAACATAGCATTTTTAGGTTTTTTTTTTGTTTCCCGAACTAATTAGAAAGTCCTGGTAATACCAATATCTTGTTTTTCCATGTCATCCCTTATTGGTTACCAGTTACTATGTTAGACAAATTCATTTTGACGCAGTGTGCGGCAGCACAGTAGGTAGAGGGAGATGTCTCGTCTGTCACCACGTGAGCGGCAGCACTGTAGGTAGAGGGAGGTGTTCTCGTCTGTCACCCACGTGAGCGGCAGCACTGTAGGTAGAAGGGAGGTGTCTCGTCTGTCACCACGTGTGCGGCAGCACAGTAGGTAGAGGGAGGTGTCTCGTCTGTCACCACGTGAGCTGCAGCACAGTAGGTATGGGTAGAGGGAGGTGTCTCGTCCGTCACCACGTGAGCGGTAGCACTGTAGTTAAACGAGATCCTCATGCATATATGAAGAATGGGGCGATCAAGCCAGGCGGAGAGAAAAGAGTGGGGGCAGAGCCGAGAAGTACGTAATACCGATAAATCCCGAAAATTCCTGACAAACCCTGTACATGCGGCTGATAGCGACCTCAGTTCGGAACGGTTCTGATTTCTATTATCTTACGAATTAATGAGTAGTTTTTATATCCGAATTAATGAGTCGTTTTATATCCGAACATATCTGCAAAACATAGAAATTATATCGAATTAATTATATTAATATTGAACTTTCTTTATAACTCCAAAGAAAATGTGAGATGGTGCACAACGAATAAAATGTCATAATCTCATCATATTTTGCATATAGGCTTAAAATGACGGTAAATATATTTTTTTGTGCTATTTATATTATAATGTGGAGTCCTTAATTGGTAGTAAATAAATTAATAATTACGCTAACAAAATCTGTAATAAACTAAGGGGATTAAAAAAAGGAAACTTGCGAATAAATATTCAACCAAAAACATAATTAATAGAAATATGACACAATCAATGACAACTACCTGACTTAAATACCTAACATAGCACGTGACAACATTAATAAATACAATATTTAAATAACCCTCAAATTATTACGATCAAGTTTAAACTTATAGCAATAGCTCTCTGTATATTCGTTGGATATATCGAGAATGAAAAATAAGCTATAGACTTGAAATTGTGCATGCAACTTCGACCAAGCCTGATATGTGTCATGTGTCGTCTGGTGTACGCAATTATAATGCTGACCTGATCTATAGTAATATGGCAATTATCGAATAACTTCTAACTAATAGTAATGTAATCTACAAATTATATTTATTTGATTAAGGCAGTTGGAAAATGCAATGGACCAAATATAATGTTACAAAACAATTTTATTGGTTTACATTTTAATACAAAAGATGCAATTAAAAAACTCAACTTAATTGGTGATTTTGTATTTTTGGAGACCCTGAAGATCATTATTTTAACTACTATGCTAAGAACACAAGTCTCGAATCTTTTGAAAGGTTTGAATGTTTGAAAGCATGAATGCTTACAATCACATTTGAGTGACTAAGAAAATTAAAAAAAGTACAATTAAATTGAGAATTACTTGTAAACAAACAAAATTTCTAAATTTTGCGAGTAGGGCTCTTTTTAATCCTTCTGGACGTTTAATCCACCCTCGAATGTTTTTCTAGCTACGCCACTGAATGTAACGAGGTTACTTTGTTACATTAGACTTCCTTACGTCTTTTTGGGTCTTTCGATACTCCGTTGTATTGGTTTATTTGTATGTAGACAAGATTAATTGCCTGTCTATAATTACGTTGTAAAATCAAGGTTTAATGAAATAAATTTAATTACGATGCATCCTGCAGCATCCAGCTTTGAAAATGTAATTTAAATATATGTATGCTGTACTAAACTACGGAAAGGGGTTTGAAAATACAGTGATAACATTTTAATAGGTTTGCCAGGTACTGAACTAAATTAAATTCAGAGGAGGACGGAGCGAGAACACGCGGACTGCTCATCATTCCACTATTCTAATACACGGGTCGGGCTATCTGTAGTTTGGCAGGAGGGGGCCCCTCCATCCCACTCTTTCTCTCCGCCTGGCTTGATCGCCCCATTCTTCATATGCATGAGGAAACTCGTCTGTAGTTAGAGGGAGGTGTCTCGTCTATCACCAAAAGCAATTCTTATATCTTCCAAAAGAACTGTCTTTGCCACTTAGACTCTGAGAGTAGCATTTACAAGATACTTTTATTAGTGGCTATTTTAGTGGCTTTAATGTTTCAATCAAACTCCCTCAGTTAGATTCTAAAAAGAGGAGTTTACTCATGCATTTATTACAAAAATTAAGGTATATGAGGTATAAGCTAAATTCAAAAAGAATACCACAACTTTATTTATAACTCTGCAGAGCATAAAGGGAGACCTAAGCACTATCTGTTGGCGAATTAAGGAAGCTCTAAAGTTTCATTTAGTTCCTCATTTGTTCACTTGAGGCGCTGTTGACAAGGCGTCAGCGTCAGTGGATGCTAATATGGTGACTACTAAAGAGAAAGCTTTTTGTGTTATTGAGCAGAAGTGAATCGACGGCAGTTGTTCAGCGTGCATTTCGAAACGAAGTATGGTGTTCAACCTCCTGATAGGGTGGTGTACCAAACGTTTGGACACACAGTTTATAGAGAATGGGTGTTTGTGCAAAGGGAAAAGTTTCTGGACGGCCGTGCAACGAGTGAAGAAAATGTAGCCCGCATACAGCAAGCATTTGTTCGCAGCCCAGGTAAATCGACTTGTAGAGCTAGCACAGAGCTGCTACTTTCACAAACAACTGTATGGAAAGTCCTACAAAAAGTAATGAAACCTTATCGTCTGAAAATTGGTTCAAGCCCTTTCTGCAAGCTGATAAGATTAAAAGAATCGATTTCTGCGAGTTTATCCTCAAATGGAAACAGATGAATCTTTCGTTTCAAAGATTGTGTTTAGTATATGAAGCTACTTTCCACACTAATGAGAAAGTCAACCGGCACAATGTCCGTATATGGGGCACTGATAATCCGCGGGAAACAATTGAGCATGAACGTGACTCGCCTAAGGTGAACGTTTTCTGTGCAATTTCAGCCAATAAAGTTTTTGGCCCCTTTTTTCTTCGAAGGTGCTACTGTAACTGGACCATAGTATCTGGAGATGTTGGAGAATGGGTTGTTCCCTCAGCTCGAACAAGAAGCACAACAATTCATATTTCAGTAGGATGGAGCGCCACCACATTGGCACTTATCTGTTGGTCACGTACCTGAACGTCAACTAACCGAGGCACGAGGCAATGGATTGGCCGCCAGGTAGCCCTCGACAGAGTACTTCATCACCAGCCCTCCAAGAAGCCCTGACCTTACCCTCTCATCCGATTTTTTTCTTATGGAGGGTTGTTAAGGATATGGTGTTTCGGCCACCTCTTCCAACCACTATTGATGATTTTGAAACAAGAAATAACAACAAGCTATCCAAACTGTTTACGCCTGACATGCTACTGGGAGTGTGGAAAGAGTTTTGAGTATCGGGTTGATATTGCTCGAGAGTCTGGAGGGGGTTATATTAAACATCTGTGAACTTGTTTTTGAGTAAAACAATGTCCTTATTAATACTCTTTGTAATTTGTAATGATGTATAACATAAGGTTGTTTCTTCCAGTAAATACAAATTTTTAAAGTTGTGTATTCTTTTTTGAATCACCCTGTATTTTGATTCTATGGTGAGCGTATTAAAGACAAAGCCGAGAGATATTCTCAGGTAAATGGGACAGTTGTTTCCTAATATACGATAATATGCTTTATCTCTTTTACCTTTTAAATAAGACAGTGAATATGTTACTCATAGTAAGACCTTATTGATTTGTATGACTATTCTTATATCCTAGCTAATATTGTTTTTACCGGTGATATACAAGGCACTAATACTTATATACTACAAGTATATAATGTATTATTATTATATAATACATAATTGTACTATATTTTATTTTCATTTTAAATAGCCCAAACTAAAACAAAGTTAATCAATACACCATCTGTCCAGATATTACGAATATTGCTTTGCTACAAGAATACACAATGCTTTGAGAACTATGTAAAATTTTCATTCCAGTACAAAGTGGTGAGCAGAGTAGTGGAGGTGAGCAGTGGTTAATTTCAGTGGGAACGCAAGGGAACGGCGTTCCCTTACCTCCCAAGAGTGCCGGAACGCAAGGGAACGCTTTTTAAAAACTACGAGTACAAGTTTTAGTTAAAAAAAATTGTAGGTAGGATCATTATTATGCTATGCTTTGTTTGCGAGTGACCTCGTAAGCAGATAGTAAGCGCCCGTACAAGCAGTTGTGAGCTGTGCTGTGATGAGTCTTGCACGGAATCAGGCAGGAGGAAGGTGACGGGCGAGTCATCCTAGTTCGCGCAATGCGCGGCTGCGCCCTCTCAATAAACAAAGCAATACCCACCCCACCCCCTTCCTTTCCCCCTCCATTCCTTCACCCGCGCCACCGCCCCAGTGATCACAAGTGTGTTGACTAGTTAACTTGACCTTGGTGTGTTTCGCGTTTAAGTTACAAGTTGCATCGCATCCCATCACGCTTAAGTTCGTTTTTGAGGTGCAGGTCGTTGATTGTGTTCGTGTTTATGCTTATTAGTGCTGGTGCAGCTAAATAGTTTCCTAATTGACTATGACTACCAGAAAAATTGTTGATTTCTTTAAACCTAACCCTAAGAAACAAAAAGGTTATGCGAATAATGAGAACTGCAGTTTCGGAAGCATTGACTACAACTTCAATTGTTGATCAAGATAAAAAAAGAAGACGCAATCGGGAATCAATGAGGATAATTGCGATTACCATTCCCCTTCGACTTCCTCGTCGGTCAAAATAGTATCCAGGTTGGTGGGTTTAGGATCTGTTGCAGACGAAGCTAAGGTTTAGTAAATGAAAATAATGATTTTGTTAATAGGGGTGAACAGCCAGTTTTGTTGGTCTGAAGAACAAATTGTTGAATTTAAAGCTAAAAATCCATGGTTAATTGTGAACAGAGAACTAGGTTGCAACGTTTTGCCGTAGTGTGAGTACTCTAGGTGCAGAGAAAACGAAGGGCCTAAAGATTAGCGAAGAGTGGGTTTTAGGAACTGTTACCGCTTATGGAAACAATAAAAAAGACCAGCAATCCTCTCTTAGGAAAAAGATATTTTTACACCGTGGGTCTCGAGCTCATTCTTTAGCTGAAAAAATACTCATTGAAGCTAAGAAAGATACAATGAAAAAAGCTGTTGCTTCTATGCATAAAGAGCAGCAGATTGTAACTGAGCGCATTTTCCGCACGGCTTATAAGCAAACTAAACTAAATAGGCCATTTTTTGAGTTTGAAACTGAAATTGATCTTCAAATAATGAATGGCTTAGATATGGGGCGAATCCTACATTCAAATGTTGCTTGTTCCAATATAATTCATCATAATTTCTGATGAAATGAAATCAGACTTGAATAAATGGCCTAATCAAGTCAGACTCTAAATTTTCCCTGCTTTTGGATGAAGCCACTTCAGTTTCAAACAAAAAAATGCTTTGGTGGTTTATATCAGAACTGTTCTAAAGGGAATGCAAAACCCTATGACAGTGTTCTTAACACTTTTTGAGCTAAATAGCACAACATCAGCTGGTATATTACAAGAACTTTTAAATCAGTTACAAGCATTAGGTCTAAGCTTTGAATTCATGAAAGACCATATGATTGCTCTAACTTGTGATGGTGCTTCAGTGCTACTAGGCAAGAAATCTGGCCTTGCTATACAGCTTACTGAAACGTTCCCCAACTTGTTCATTTGGCATTGTTTGAACCATCGTTTAGAGCTTGCCGTGCACGATTCCATAGAAGAAGTAGCTGGAATCAATCATTTTAAGATATTCATGGATAAAATTAGAAACATGTTTAGTTGTTCACCGAAAAAACAGCAGGGAGTTGGCAGAAGTTGCTAAAGGACTAGAGGAGCAAATGTTGAAAATCGGCCGTGTTTTAGATACTCGTTGGGTAGCCTCCAGCTTAATGGCGGTGAAAGCAGTTTGGACAGATTTTAAAGCTTTGTACAATCATTTCATTGAAGCATCTGAAGACAAACAAAGGGACTCGAAGCAACGTTCAACTTACAAAGGGCTTTGTAGTACATTATCTTCTACAACTTTTGTACACAACCTGGCATTGATGTTCGATGCTCTAGAAGAGTTTATCGGATTTGTCCTTACAGCTTCAAAAATCAAGCCTCAACCTTATCCAAGCCCACAGTGATGTAACACTGTTAATCAAAGTGTTTGAAAACCGAGTTGAAAACATGGGTAGACGTTCAGTGGAAGCTAAAATTGCTATTGACGATTTGATGTTTCAAGATGTTAAACTTTGTGTAAGATCCAAGATACCCAGTATTCCAGAAAAACAGTTCTATCGGAGCCTCGCTAACAACTTGACTTCAAGGTTGCTATCATCATCTTCAAATGCGGCTGAACACTACACCAAAATCATGAATGACATCAAAGTGATCCACCCCATGTATTGGCCAAAAGACTTATCCATCACCTACGGAGAATGTGAGATCCAGCGAATCTGCGATAGATTTAAGATTAGCAGCTCTCAGGATATAATTAGAGACTTCAGACACTTCAAGCAGGGACTGAAGCCTATGTTAAGTGGAGAGAAACCTACTATTCTAGAGCAACCGCCGTCGTTTAAGAAACTGATTTCCATCATAAATAGTATTGCAGTGTCTAGTGCTGAATGTGAACGTGGGTTTTCTGCAATGAATCTAATTATGTCTCCTCTTAGATCTTCACTCTACATTAGCACTGTTTGCGATTTATTGCGGATCAGGCTCCTAGGACCTCCTGTGGCTAGATACAATCCCGAGCGACACGTCAAACCCTGGCTGGCGAAGGGACACCATTCTGCACTTGACACCAAGTCAAAACAACGAGGGCAGAAAACTTACCATGAAGACAGCATTGCATTGTGGGAACTTTTTTCCTAAATCTGTTTTTTAAATATCTTTTAGAATTTCAGAACATTAAGTTTTCATTAAAATAACTAGCCTATGCCTAACTTATAGTTGTGTTCTGAACTCAAGTTTCTGAGTTCTTTTTTTGTACTTACAGTTAGTTTTGTGTATTGTTGTTTTGTTTCTTTTGTAGTTTTCACTTTAAAATATTAACAAACAACTAAAACTAAGTTTACCAACAGTCTTGGCATTGCCTTACAATATTATACTACAAATCCGTACATATTTTGTTATAATAACTAATAAGCAAATAAAATAATCAACCTTAACTTTTTAAAACTACACTAAATTTAAAAAAATGAAACCGTGTTACTCCACTCTGTGTGTCATTTATTTTGTGTGTAATTAAACGCTTCCTTTTCCTTTCCAAGAAGTTTGGTTTATTTTGAATGTATTAATATTGTTTTGTACCCATAAGGTATGCAATTTTTTTGTAAAATATGCAAACTTATAAAAAAGCTGTTATATTAACAAACATCCATTTACATATTAATATGTATTATTATTACTACTGTAATGTGTATAAATAAAACTGTGAATAAGGCTCAATTTGTTTTTATTTTACCATTCATTAAAAAATTAATATTGGCGAGCTTCATTGATTCAAATAAAATGGTCAATGAAATGAAACCAAATATTTCTGGGAAATTTAAAGTAGGGAACAAGGTATTAATGGAGTAGAGTAGAGTAGAGAGTAAACTCAATAATTTAAATTCATGTTTTTATTTTCTTACATCCTAATCAAGCACCTTAAAGAAAATAAACAGCATTAAAATATCACTTGGTATTTTATAAAAATGAATGTATTTATTATGTCTGGGTGGCCTAAAAACAAAGGTTTACAGTTATAATTTTCAAAAGTTTTCCTGGGTGAGGGCCCCCCTCCTTCCTGGGGTGTATTCCATACCCACCGGTCTGAGCTTTCCGCTTTAAGAGTTCCCACACCTAAAATTTTAGAAATTAAGCACTGGAGGTGAGGGCTCTAAAGATGACAGCGGGTGTGATTGGGGGAGTTTATTATTCAAGCGAAATAAGTTACCCAATTAAAATCTGTTTCGAAAATCAGTCTCAGTTTACTCTAACTCAAAATCTCAAAAGACAGCTATGTATGACTAATACAGAACTTTTCGAAATTAAAATCAATTTGACTTGACATTTCCATTTGAAAATTAAAACAAATTCATAGTTATTGTAGAAGTACTGGAAATGCATCGTACTCGTACTTCAAATTTCACGGTCGGGAAAGGCTATCCTCAATATCTGGGATTTCTCTACCATAAGGGAGAATGTTTATGCATCCAAAACTGGGTTACAACGATCCATTTTGGAAACATGCGATTGTTAAAAAACGGTCAGATTGGGCTAGGAAATAATACTCTAGGAAATTATACAAATTTAGAAACTTAATTGTATCTTTTTATACAGAACACATATCTTATATATATACAAATCTTGAGTCACGATGTATGTTGCCAATAAACTCCAAAACGACTGAACCAATTTCAATCAAATTTCACATGTATCCGTAATTTAGTCTAACTTAGAAGATAGGATAGTTATTATCTGAATTATTCGCTTATGTCGTGAATATAAACGAATAAAATGTATTAATTAAATGTTTATTAAGCAAGTGTTTATTTACTATTTAGTTTTATGAAGTGCTCATAGATGGCGGTTTAATTCATTTATTGATCAAATTCTTCAATATTGTTTGACATCTAAGTTGCAAATACACCCAATAGATAGCGCTGTGTTCTGTTTTTTAGAATATAAATTCTACAACTTTATTCCACGTAATATTTATTTATATTCACGACATAATCGTACTTATTTTAATTGTTTGTGACTGATATTTTTATAATTATTCTGTGTATTATGTTACAATATTATTATCATTGTTAACAGATAAATTTTTGTACTACTTTTATTAGAGAATTATTAAAGTCTTGGCGCCAAATTCGAATCAAAGTCTCAAAATCTGGCGATCAAATTCTATCGTGTCGCCATCTCTGATTAGAATGTCCAAAGCTTTAGTATCTCATTCGCTCTCGAGATCTGCTCTGAATCTAAATAAAGCTCTCTCTCGAACCTTCGAGAGTCACTATTTCGAACAATCGATCAATCGATTCTTCTCGAAGCATGCGCACTAGAACGTTCGGGAAATTCAAGGCCCAGATATAAATACTGGCGTCGAGTGTCACTGCAGTTCAGTTCCTTTTTAAACGAGTAAATACTATCTCCCGGAAAGATACTTATTTTGATTTTTAATCTGATAATTGTTAATTAATACATTCATTAATTTCGATCTAATTTATTAATTTATTTCAATTATAAATATTTTCGGTTTCAGAATAATGCCGCGGAAGAAATCTAACCTCAACAATCCGTGTAGCAGAAAGGTACGACTCCAGCGCGCTCGGCGAGCTCGAGAATCAGAAGAAGAAACTGCAGCAAGAAATGCAGCTCAACGAATTAGAACAGCAAAAATTCGTAGTCAAGAATCTCAAGAACAGCGTAATAAACGTCTGCGACAAAATGTATTAAGGGCAAGAACTGCGCGACAACAGAATATAGCCAGATTTAGAGAACTCGAAAGAACGAGGCAACAAACCAGTCGTGTATTAACACGTGCATCATTCTTTCGCCTTGCGTTTGAGTATGAACCAGACATTAATTACTCGGCACATTCTAAAATTACAATTGGTGCGATGGATAAAATATGTCAATATTGCCACGCGTTAAAATTTCGAAATGAAACAACTGGAATGTGTTGTGCATCAGGAAAAATTGTACTGCCACTTCTTCCTACTCCACCAGAACCTTTGAAATCACTTCTTGCTGGCGAATCAGACGATTCGAAATTATTTTTATGTAAGACACGTAAATTTAATTCTTGCTTTCAAATGACATCTTTTGGTTGCAACTAAGATTTGCGATTTAACATCTGATGGACGTAATTTTGAAACGACATTCAAAATCCAAGGCCAAGTGTATCATAAGATTGGGTCACTAATGCCGATGCCTGATGAGGATTCAAAGTTTCTTCAAATTTATTTTATGGGCAGTTGTGAGGATCGTGTGACAACTAGGTGCCTGCATAATTTCATAGAAGAAGCACAAGAAAGAGCAATTGTGGAATCGTTGGAAGTTTTTTTCGAAAATTATAATCATCTTATTCAGCTATTTAAAAGGGTATCACCACAATTAATAAGTGACAATTGTCAAATTGTCATCAAAGCCGATAAAGTACCATCCGGGGAACATGCTGGCAGGTTCAACGCGCCAACTGTAGATGAAGTTGCTATTATTATGGTTGGTGATCCATCTAACAACAGAGACATTAGAATTACACGTCGAGATAGAATTGTTAGTGTAATTTCGGATATACATCGTTCATATGACGCACTTCAGTATCCTTTGATATTCTGGCAAGGGCAAGATGAATATCACATCAACATCAAACAGCGTGATCCAGTCACTGGTAATGAAACAAATAAAAAAGTTAGTTCAATGAACTACTATGCGCACCGATTGATGATTAGATTTAATCAAGACAATTATATCTTACGATATCGTCAGCTGTACCATCAATACGTTGTAGATATGTACGCTAAGATCGAAAGTGAACGTTTACGATTCATTAGATTCAATCAAGCTAAATTACGATCAGAGGAATACATCCATTTACGAGATGCTATTATCGGAAACGTCGACGAAAACTTAAGCATCAATGATATTGGAACTGTATTTATTTTACCTTCAAGCTACATAGGCAGTCCACGGAATATGCAAGAATACATGCAAGATGCTATGACTTACGTACGTCATTATGGTCGACCTGATTTGTTCATTACATTTACGTGTAACCCAAATTGGGAAGAAATAAAAACTTTGTTATTATCAGGTCAACAATCAATACATCGCCATGATATCGTTGCACGTGTATTTAAACAAAAATTGAAATCTATGATTGATTTAATCGTTAAATATTCTATTTTTGGTAATACGTGTTGCTGGCTGTATTCTATTGAGTGGCAAAAGAGAGGTTTACCTCATGCTCACATTTTGATTTGGCTTGAAAATAAAATTCGTCCAGAAGAAATAGATCAAATAATTTCTGCTGAAATTCCGGATTCATGATATTGGAACTGTATTTATTTTACCTTCAAGCTACATAGGCAGTCCACGGAATATGCAAGAATACATGCAAGATGCTATGACTTACGTACGTCATTATGGTCGACCTGATTTGTTCATTACATTTACGTGTAACCCAAATTGGGAAGAAATAAAAACTTTGTTATTATCAGGTCAACAATCAATACATCGCCATGATATCGTTGCACGTGTATTTAAACAAAAATTGAAATCTATGATTGATTTAATCGTTAAATATTCTATTTTTGGTAATACGTGTTGCTGGCTGTATTCTATTGAGTGGCAAAAGAGAGGTTTACCTCATGCTCACATTTTGATTTGGCTTGAAAATAAAATTCGTCCAGAAGAAATAGATCAAATAATTTCTGCTGAAATTCCGGATTCATGATATTGGAACTGTATTTATTTTACCTTCAAGCTACATAGGCAGTCCCACGGAATATGCAAGAATACATGCAAGATGCTATGACTTACGTACGTCATTATGGTCGACCTGATTTGTTCATTACATTTACGTGTAACCCAAATTGGGAAGAAATAAAAACTTTGTTATTATCAGGTCAACAATCAATACATCGCCATGATATCGTTGCACGTGTATTTAAACAAAAATTGAAATCTATGATTGATTTAATCGTTAAATATTCTATTTTTGGTAATACGTGTTGCTGGCTGTATTCTATTGAGTGGCAAAAGAGAGGTTTACCTCATGCTCACATTTTGATTTGGCTTGAAAATAAAATTCGTCCAGAAGAAATAGATCAAATAATTTCTGCTGAAATTCCGGATTCATCAACTGACCCAGAGTTGTTTGAGGTTGTTACCAGTCAGATGATCCATGGACCATGTGGTACTTTTAACATGACGTCGCCATGCATGGAGAATGGAAAATGTAAGAAACGTTTCCCAAAACCATTTACGAATGATACTATTACGGATATCGATGGTTATCCATTGTATCGCCGTAGAGACACTAACCATGGTGGCCGTACATTTAATATGCAAATGTCAAATTCTACAAATCAAGTTGAAATTGATAATCGGTGGGTAGTTCCATACTCACCACTGCTTTCCAAAACGTATAAGGCTCATATTAATGTCGAGTTTTGTAGTTCCGTGAAATCCATTAAGTACATTTGCAAATACGTTAATAAAGGAAGTGATCTGGCCGTATTCGAAGTACAAAATATTAACCGAAATGACGAAATAACACGATACCAAATGGGGAGATATATTAGTAGTAACGAGGCTATCTGGCATATTTTTAGTTTTCCCATACACGAAAGAGATCCTCCTGTTCAGCATCTTGCAGTACATCTCGAAAATGGTCAGCGAGTATATTTTTCTGGAAAAAAAAATATTGTCCAAAAAAAAGCACTTCAGCCACCAAAGACGACTTTAACTGAATTTTTTACTTTGTGTCAAAAAATCTGATGTGTTTGGCCAATTCGCAAACACATTATTGTATACCGAAGTTCCATGCTATTTTACGTGGAATAATGTAAGCAAAAAATGGGAACCACGTAAAAAAGGAACACCACATCCATCAATACCAGGTTTATTTAAAGCCAAGACATTGAGACGGCTTTACACTGTACATCCCAAACAACGTGAATGTTTCTTTTTGCGTTTGTTGTTGGTAAATGTTCCTGGACCAACATCTTTTGAATTTTTGCGCACAGTTAATGGTCGCGTGTTCAATACATATCAAGATGCATGTTGTGAATTGAAATTATTGGAGGCAGACAATCATTGGGACTTGACACTTGCTGATGCAGCGTTAACATCCACACCCAATAGTATGCGTCAACTATTTGCAATAATCTTGACGACATGTTATCCAACACATTCATTGACTTTATGGGAGAAATATAAAAATTATATGACTGAAGACATCCTGTATCGAGCCAAACAAACAAATCAATGTCCAAATCTAGATTTCAGACCAGAGATGTATAATGAAGCATTAGTGTTGATTGAAGATTTATGTATTTTAATTGCAAATTTACCACTTAGTCATTATGGTATGCCAGCACCTAATCGTCCGGCCACTGACTTACTTAACACTGATTTGCAACGAGAAACACATTACAATGAAATTGATTTAGCTTCAATTATTGCGAATAATGAGCCATAATTGACAACTGAACAAGAAAATATTTATAATCGAATGATAAGAACTGTTGATGCTAAACAAGGTGGATTTTTTTTCTTAGATGCACCAGGTGGAACCGGGAAGACATTTTTAATATCATTAATCCTTGCAAAGATACGGTCGCAACAAAAAATTGCATTGGCAATTGCATCGTCAGGCATTGCTGCCACATTACTAGATGGTGGACGAACAGCACATTCAGCATTGAAGTTGCCATTAGACATTCACAACAAACCAAATGCAGTGTGTAACATTAAAAAAAAAAGTGGAATGGCTTCAGTGTTGCAAAAGTGTGCAATTATAATTTGGGATGAGTGTACAATGGCCCATAAGCATTCACTTGAAGCATTGGATAGAAGTATGAAAGATTTGAAAGGAAACGATAAACTTTTCGGTGGTACTGTGTTTTACTATTGTCTGGTGACTTCCGACAGACATTACCAGTTATTCCTCATTCTACTTTTGCCGACGAAATTAACGAATGTCTAAAACAATCGTTTTTATGGCGAAAACGTCGAGACTCTTCGATTGACCGTGAATATGCGAGTACAAATGCAAAATGATCCATTGGCACAAGTATTTTCTAAGCAATTGCTGGATATTGGAAACGGTGAAGTTGAACTGTATCAAGATACTCAGTATATCAAACTACCAGATAATTTCTGCACTGTTGTTGAGACGAAAAGTGAACTAATTGAGAGTGTCTTCCCGGATATATTAAATAATTATTTAGATCATGATTGGCTCTGTAATCGTGCTATTTTAGCAGCAAGAAACGTTGATGTCGACAAAATTAACTTCCAGATACAACAATTATTACCCAGTGATTTGATGCCTTTTAAATCAATCGATACAGTTGTTGACGAAAACGAAGCCGTAAACTTTCCCACCGAATTTTTAAATTCTCTGGATTTACCAGGAATGCCACCACACAATCTGCAATTAAAAATTGGTTCACCAATTATTCTTCTCCGTAACTTAAAACCCGCCTAAATTATGCAAAGGTACACGTTTAGTTATCAAGAGGATCACTGGAAATATTCTTGAAGCAACAATTTTGACTGGAAAGTTTAAAGGCGAAATCGTCCTGTTGCCGCGAATTCCATTAAAGCGTCAGAATGTTCAATACCATTCAAAAGGCTTCAATTTCCCATTCGTTTAGCATTTGCGATGACCATAAACAAATCGCAAGGTCAAACAATATTGACTTGCGGTTTAGATTTAGAAAATACGTGTTTTTGTCATGGACAACTGTATGTGGCCTGTTCACGTGTGGGAAAGTCATCAAATTTGTTTGTATTAGCAAAAGACAGATTAACCAAGAATATTGTGCACAAATTAGTATTGAGATAATTGTCAATTTTAATAATTTAAGAAAAAAACTTTAAATCAAAACAATTGTTCAAAATCAATGTTATCTACCTCATTTATAGATTTAGATTTAAATTATTCTCAGCTTTATTAGTGAATAATAATTTAATTGTATTTAGATAATGAGTAAAATATTAATTTAATCTATAGTTACTGAGCCACAGCAACGCGTGGCCGGGTCAGCTAGTTATAATATGGAATAAAACATTATTACATGTCTATAAAGATTATAATGCAGCTGTAAATTGCTATGAATAAATCTTTTGGTTTGTAAAGAATAATCAGAGGAATGCGCAGTTAGGGTGGCATGTCTGGACGGTTGGCCGATACAGTGATTCTCACTAGTATTAGCATTGAATCTAATGTAGGAATAACCTTTGACAATAAACTAATACTGTGTAACTAATACAATCAAAGCCATAACCACTAAGACGGGGATGAGCAGTAACATTGTTCGAAATTTCCTGCTTCAGGAAATTTTCCAAAACGTGTTTAAAACGGGTGTGTAGTGTAAGAGAGATTGTCTAAAGTATGCTTGGCTAACCACCTGCTTACCATTAATGCTCAGTCGATGACGTCATATTGTATCTCTCACTGCACCATCAAGCCTTTATCACCTTTATGTTTTATTTTGAATTTTTATCAATCATTTAAGGTCTGGCTTCCATGGAACGAATTTGTTTTAAAGAATAAGAACAATGTGTAGCCTCACTTTTAAAGCCTTATTTGTAGTCGTTGAGTCAATGTTCCATTTTAATTCTTTTGGAAAGCATACGTTTTAGTGTTTAAATGATGAATTATAAAGATAAAACATGGATTTTCGTACAACCCTAAGTTTGAATTAATTATAACAGTGAATTACCACAGTGAAAGGAACCATTATTAAAAAATTATCAAGATATCTCTTTTAGTTTTTTAAAATATATGTACCATTATGAAAACGAAAAAATTCATTCAAACATAAAATAAATATTAGTATTTAATATATTGTGGAAATTCAAAAATGTCAACAAAAACACTCAATGAAATTATGATAAAAAAAAGGACTTTAAATCAAAACAGTTATTGATTATTCTTATCACCTGTCCGCAGGGCTACCAACAAAAAATGTTGTCTTGAAAGCAAAGAAATAAATATTCTATAAATAATGTATAGAAAATGGTACATACAGTAGTCATCACTGGTTCTGAAACTCAGTAAAATGTACAGCAGATTTACAGAATTAATCATAAAACAAAAAAAGTAATCAAAAACCTTTATCATGTAAGGCGTTAAAAACTGATTAACTTTTATTTTTGTTGCTTATATTTCAAAAGAAAGATAAATTGTTGACATTAGCTAAAATATTATTTCGATAGAACAAGATGATTTATTGTAGAGGGTATGGGGCACAAACACATAACTAATATTTCATAATCATTCTAGTTTGAAAAAAATATTAGGTATTAAACGGAAACCATATGGATAGTGTGGACCAAAATTTCAAAAATGGGTAAAAGGATTTGGATTAAAACCAGAAACAGTGGTTTCTTTCTCTCATCACTATGTACTGATATAATAGTGTACGAAGCTATGTCCCTATCTATTACTACCTTGCGATTGATATCGTAACCTAAGGAACATATTTTCTTTCTCTATTCTTAAATGAGTTGTTTTTGGAAATACCTTCAATTCGGGTTCTAACTGAATCAAGTAGACGGTGAATAGTTCCATATTTAAATTAATACATACATTTATTTTTTCAGATTTATATGATAAAGACGTTTAAAACAAAAAGAGAGATCAAGTAAAAATGTTGAATAAGATGGAACATATTCCAAGACAGTATCGATTCAACGAGCGAGTCGGCCGCTGCAATCTGCAATACGCCCCCGCTGTACGAGTGAGTATACACCTGCGCTTCGACGAACGAACGCATAGTAAGTATTACGAGTTGAGTGAAAGTAAGTAATGCAAATCTAATAAGGCCACAATCAATATATAGGGGGGTTGAGATAATAATTAAAAGAGGTCATATGCACATTTAAAGTCGCACTCGAATTATATCCTAGTCAGGATATTTTATTATCATTTATCAAAGCTTTTAACAGTGGGAGGGAGAAGGCGTAAAGGTCCTCTAAGTATACGTCGCGGGTATACTATTGGACTCTAAACTCCCAATAGCTATGTTTACACTTGTGCGATTTTGCGTGCGTTTGAGGCATGCTGCACAGCGCATGCGCTAGCGCACGTGACGCATGCGTAGAAGAGTGCTTGTTTTCCGGGAAAACAGTCTTCTTTCTGAATCGCATGCTGCAAAGCAAAGTAGTTTCCATTAATTTTGGATATTCGTGCGTCAAACCGTGCTGCATATATTTATTATTACAGTTGTTATTTGTTAGTTTTGTTTATATATTACAGGATGTCTTCAGATAAACAAACTGTTGATTTTATAGAAGAACTACAGACACTATAGTGTATTGTGGGACATAAAGGACAAGTGTTATACCAATAAAAACAAACGTAATGACGCTTACCATGCAGCACTAGGTGAGAAGTACAAAATGAGTGAGTGAAAAAGGTGTTAAATCCAAAATTAAAAACCTTTGTTCATATTTTTTCAAAAGAACAACAGAAAATGTCGCAAAGAAAAAGTGGCGCCAGTGCTGATGACGTATATCAAAGTTCCTGGTTTGCCTACAAACACTTGTTATTTCTCGGAGACTCAATCACTCCAAGAACGACGAAGGACTCCTTAGAGGATACGATCACCGAAGAAGTTGAAATTGGGGAAGACAATTATTGTTGAATTGTAATACTCAGCAACAGTATTTTCCGGACGTTGTATTTGGACATGTTTGCCGTCCAAGGCCCCAATGCAATGTGGATAATTCCAAACCTCATTAAAATCATGGGAAACTAATTTCCATTCGTCCTCGTTCGCAGGGAGCTGTAAAAGAAGGTCTAAGTTAAATTTTCGAACGCTTCATACAGGTGTAAACAAAAACTATGTATGTTTTTTTCTTTCAGGATGAAGACCAACCACCAGAAAAAGAAGCACCTGAAAATCAAGATACAGCATCGTCTTCTTGTCGACAGCAAAAATTTCTCCCAACACCACAGACCTGCAGAGGAATTAAAAGAAAAATAGATGATGATGGGAAAAAAGAAGAGGCTGCCTTCGGATTTTTTGAAGTAGCAGCTAAATCATCTGAAAAGGATGACTGTTCTATATTTGGGGAGATGATAGCAACCCAGCTAAGGAAGTTGACTCCGCGTAACCAGGCAATTGCCAGAAATAGAATACAAAATTTGATTTTCGATTTTGAAATGCAGGAAATGAATAATTCTTTACAAAATAACACAGTAGCTCCTCGGCCCCTCTTCAGATTCTTCTTATGGTACCCACTACGAACCTACCATTAGTTCCCAACTACAAATTTCCACAGAGAAATCCCAGCATCCAAGTAATGTGCTTGGGGAAGTACAGCAGTTTTTGTGTTTTAACCTTGATAATACTGAGAAATAAGTGTTATAGTAGGGTAATAATGTATGTAAATAAAACATTATTACTTGACAAAATCTTGGAGTGCTTCAATTATTGCCTTTAAGACCCCTAGCATCATCGACGAAATCAATGGCTTAGATACTTTGAACAGGTACATTAAAGATGCAAATGAGTCACCTGTTGCTAAATATCTTAGACATATCGCTAGTCTGATCTCAGGAGGAACAGCTTCTCTGAAGGTAGTATTTTTCTTCTCTATTTTTGCTCTGACTAATTCTAAAAGGTTATAAAAGTTTTCTCTACTCATTCTGGTAAAAGTTTTGAATAGAAAACTTTCATTCAGTTCCAAATCGTTCAAAATACCATTATTCCTCCTTTTAAAATAATCACACATCCACATAGACCTAACTTTCCTTTTACGTTTACGCACTTTTGACAATAATAAACACGCTACACTAATACCAGCTAACACAGCGTCACTGTCCATTTTAACACTAAATAATTATTAAAGACACTGCGTCAAGCATACAAATAACGCTAAAATGTAAACAGCAATGAAGCATGCGTCAAAAGAATGCTTGGAAAAGCATGCGCTTGACGCAAGACGAAACAAAAATTGAAAAGAAAGTTGAATCGAAAATCTCACAAGTGTAAACATAGCTATTAGACTTATTATGATCATTCTTATTATTCAGGAAGCTCACATCTAGGAAAATGTGTTACAATGAGATGAGACTACAAGATACATCAGAGCAGATTGGCGCAGCGGAAGCGTGCTGGGCCCATAACCCAGAGGTCCGTGGATCGAAACCACGATCTGCTACAACTTTTTTGGCGTTTACTACAAGGAGTCGATATTTTAAACCCAGATTTAATTTTCGTTACAATAATAAACAAATTCCACTTCCAATTGTAATTTTTTGCTTTGTTTAATAAAATGATATATTTGATTAATATTTTTATAAATGTTACTGAGAAAGACGAAAGGTTTGTTTAACGATTTACTGCTTTTGTTATGGTTTGTATATATATATATATACAAACACATATATATATATACAAACATATATATATATACTGTATGTTATATATAAATTATTTGTATTCTTTTTGAGAACGACATTCGTCGAAATATTAAAGAATTGTATGAAGTCTTTTGATACATATTCCGAACGGATTGAGATATCGATGTAATATTTTCACTAAACATATTAAAATAAATTTTTGGAGGGTATAAAAATTGCACCTCCCTTTTTCTAAAGGGGGGTAACTTTTAATTTTCAAATCGCACCCCCTCTCTTGTTACATGTCATATTAAAGGACATATTCAAAACAAAACACAATTACATATATAACTTATATATATTATATATATATATATATATACTATATATATATATATATATATATATATATATATATAAGTAGATATGAATATGCCGGTTCTAGACCACTTTTGGGACAGACAGAAAATCAATGTAAAATACTGTCCATTGAACCATAAACAAATCTAATAAAATCTAACAGGAAAGCACGAATGTTAAATAACCGAATCTTTAGCTGTTTTACTGTTCAATGTTTGCTTCTACATTTATAAGCTGTTTTAATGAAAAAATCAAAAAATCTTAATAAAAAATCTTTATTCTACAAAGTTAATTGTAACACAGTCTTTATCTTTAATAGTCTTCTTTCCAGTAACAACCAAGTGTAATTTTTCATTTTTGTTTAATTCTTTAATCTTTTTCTCATCCAAAACAGTCAAAAATCTGTTCGGCAAGTGTACTTTACAATCTTCCAACTCGGCAATTATTGTAAACCCGAATTTATCTTTCATTTTCTCCAAATTCAAGATTCTATATCTCTTTTTTTCTTCCAATTCCACTAATTTCTTATATTCTTTGAATCTTAGTTCACCAACCTTATTCAACTCTTGTAACAGCGCTGCCATTTATTATAGAAAAATCTTTTAACTAAATTTAGTTAAAAGATTTTTCTATAACAAATAGAACAATCTGAAAACATTTGACCAGAAATTGTGCTGATTTGTGTCAAAAATCACTACTTCTCAAAATTTAATTTTACAAATTTTTGCTCTTTAAATAGAACAATCTGAAAACATTTGACCAGAAATTGTGCTGATTTGTGTCAAAAATCATCACCACTTCTCAAAATTTTAGTTTACAAATTTTTGCTTTTTAAATATGGAGCGGAAAAAGATAGAGTGCCCATACTGCAAAAAAGACATTTTTGAACATCACTATACTCGTCATTACAATTCGAAAAATCATTTGAAGAACAAAGAAATTTATAATAAAGAACTAAATTATTTGAGGACTTGGGCTAAAGAAAATCAAATTGCCGATCACCAAAAAGATATATAATATAGAAAAATTGCGTGAATTAAAGAAAAGCTTTAAGGAAGATAAAAAAGATCTCAATCTATTTAATGATGAAAAAATTCAATCAATCGCTGAAAAATTGTCCTTAGAAACAAACGATAAAACTAAGTCTGAAATGATCGAAGAAATTGATAAAACTCTTAAAGTAAAATCCGAAAATATCATTGATGTAGAAGTTTTATCCTCAATACACGGTCTTTTCAAGCAATACATTTTAACAAACTTGAACGACAATTCCATGTCAATTTACAAATATCTTTCAATTATGCGGTCAGAAATTAAAAGTTTAATCGAGAAATTTCAAGAAAATGTTAAAAATATGAAGGGCTATCTCTCTTTGGAATGTGAATACGAACGAACTTTAGTGAATGGTGAACCGCAAACATGTCTAATGTATTTTACTATCAAAGCAGACGAAATCTTTGACGTAAACGACTTTATTACTAAGCAATTTAATAAATTAACACATCGAGAACAAACGAATAATCCAAATAAAGGTTCCGGATGGACATTTAAAAGTTGTAAACAACTAGTTTTTGAGCCTTAACAAACACGAAATGATGAATGCAGGATCATATATCGATTTACCAAAGAATATCAAAGATAAAAAAGCTTGTATAAATATAAAAAATAGAGATGATTTTTGCTTTATTTACTCAATAAGATGTGCTATTGAAAAACCCGAGACTCATGTTGACAGAGCAAAACAATACGAAAAATTCGTGAACGATGAGATATTTTCTGGATTCGACTATCCTATGTCTTTAAAAGATATACAATTATTTGAAAAACGAAGCAGCAAAGCAAAGTACAAGTATCCGAAAATGTCTGTAAATGTCTATACTTTTGATGAAAAACTACACATAGTACCGTTGCAAATTTCAGAAGTTTATGACGCCAAGTTAGAAGTTGATTTATTGTATGTTAAACAAGATGATAAATCCCATTATGTTTTGATAACAGATTTAAGTAGATTAGCGAGTTCACAGATATCAAAAAATGCTCACAAGACGTTCTTGTGTCGAAGATGTTTAAGCCATTTCTACAAATATAGTGCTTTATCAGATCATTTAGAAATTTGTAAGCAACATGAAGTTTGCAAGCCAATTATGCCGTTTCCGGGTCAAACAACTAAATTTACCAATTACCAAAAGAAATTTAGCCATCCGTACGTTATTTATATGGATTTTGAAAGCATATTAGAGAAGATTCCCACATGCAAAAACAATCCGCAAAAATCGACTACAACCAAGATTCAGAAGCATATTCCTTATGGTTTTACTCTATATTTAGTGTCTAATGTGACCAATCGTATGTACAAGCCGATATGTTATCGAGCAAAAAATGAAAGAAGAGTTGCCGAACGTTCCTGCAAAATTGTTTGAAGAACTCAATAAATTATCGAAGTACATAGCTAAAAAATATAATTCAAAGAACATGAAGCCCATGAAATTGACTGACGAAGAAGAAATTTCGTATCAAAATTCAAATCTTTGCCACATTTGTGAAGAAATATCGTATCAAGACACTGAAAAAACTTTAGGGTTTTTACCAGATAATTGGAGTTCTGCTTATGATGCATTCAAAAAATGCAGAGATCACTGTCATTTGACTGGAAAATTTCGAGGTGCAGCTCATAGAATTTGTAATCTGAATTTGAAATTTCCTCAGAATATTCCCGTTTTCTGTCACAATATGTCTAATTACGATACGCATTTGTACATAAAAGAATTGGCAAAACAATACGGTAATGTTGATTTGATTGCAAACACCGATGAACGATATATAAATTACTCTGTAAATTCTGGATACGGGTATGAATTTGATGGTGACAAACCTAGAAAGTTCATCAAGTTTTCGTTTGTAGACACGTTCAGATTCATGGCCTCGTCTATAGAAAAGTTAGCTAAAAATCTAAAGAGAGAAGACTTCAAACATACAAATCATTTTATACAGGATGGAAGAATATTGAATGAAATTATAGAAAGACAGCCAAATGACAAAGAAGAGATTTTTAAAATATTGTCAGGAAAAGGAATATTTCCCTATGAATTTATCGATAGTATTGAAAAACTTGATTACAAAGAAGAGCTGAAAATTCAAGATTTCTATTCACTCTTGACAGATGAGAGCATATCTGAGAAAGATTATCAACACTACTTAAATGTTTGGAACAAATTAAAAGAGAAAAATCTGGGAAATTATTCTGATTTGTACAACATTCAAGATGTTTTATTGCTCGCTGATATCTTTGAAAATTTTAGGAATATTTGTTTGAATTGCTATAAGCTTGATCCAGCACACTATCTGACTGCTCCTAGTCTTGCTTGGGATGCTATGTTAAAATTAACTAAAATCGAGCTTCAACTGATACACGATTACGATATGTATTTGATGATCGAAAAAGGTATTCGCGGAGGCATTTCTCAGTGTATTAAACGATATGTGAAAGCAAATAACAAATATTTAAAATATTTTGATAAGACAAAGCCCGAAAACTATTTACTCTATCTCGATGCAAACAACCTTTATGGGTATGGTCTTATGCAAAAACTGCCGTTTAGTGATATCAAGTGGATGGATCCTAAAACGTATACAAAAGAAGAGTGGCAAGAAACAATTTTAGAACTCACTGGCGACGAAGATTATGGCTATATTCTCGAAGTCGATCTTGGATATCCAACAAATTTACACGAACATCACAAGGATTTACCTCTTGCTCCAGAACATTTTAAAAACAAACTTTGCACAACTCTACTGGATAAAACTGAATACGTTGTTCATTCGAGAAATTTGAAGTTCTATTTGGAACAAGGTATGATTTTGAAACATGTGAATAGAGTTATTGCATTCGATCAGAAGCCTTTTATGAAAGATTACATTGATTTTAACACTAGTATGAGAACCAAAGCTACAAGCGACTTTGAAAAGGACTTTTATAAGCTGATGAACAACTCAGTTTTTGGAAAATCTATGGAAAATGTGAGAAACAGATGTGATATTAAGCTTGGAAATGAAGAATTTTCAATGAAACAAGCTAAGAAAACAAATTTCAAATGCTTTAACATCTTTGACGACAACTGTATAGCGAGTCACATGTACAAACAAAAGGTTAAATTTAACAAACCGATTTACATAGGATTTTCAGTTCTCGACCTCTCAAAATTGCTAATGTACGAGTTTTATTACAACAAATTAAAGAAGTTTGATCCAGATTTGAATCTGTGTTACATGGATACAGACAGTTATTTTCTAGAATTGAAACGAGATCCTTTTAAAATTATTAAAGAAAATATAGATGACTTTGATACAAGTGATTATCCAAAAGATCATGAATGTTTCACTACTAAAAATAAGAAGGTAATAGGGAAATTCAAAGACGAATTGAACGGCGAGATATTAGAAGAATTTTGTGGTTTAAGATCAAAGATGTACTCGTACAAATATCTAGACAAAAATCCAGTTAGGTGTAAAGGAATTAAGAGAAGCGTTGTAAATAAAACAATAAATATCGAAAACTTGAAGAGATGTTTGTTCGAAGATAAAGAAGAATTTAGGGAGATGACTGTAATAAAAAGCTATAAACATGAATTGTACACAGTTACCATAAACAAGCTGGCACTGAACGCTAAAGATGATAAGAGAATCGTTCTAGAAAATAAGATCGATACAGTACCGTATGGCTATAAAAATGAAGCAAAATCTGATATATTAGATGAGTTAAATAAACTTGGAAACTTTGACATGTAAATGGAAGATGATTTGATTCACTGCCACAAATGCAAGAAAAAAACGAAAAATATAGATTCTAAAATCGTTCAAACTCAAAACGGGTTGTATAGAATTGCAGCAAAATGTTCAAAATGTAAGACAAATAAGAGTAAATTTATAAAGAATCCAAATGAAAAACAAGTAAAGAAAGAATCTAAGAATAAGGAAGAAATCGAGATTGAAGCTAGAGAAATTCATGCACCGGTACGAAAAAAGTTTAAAAAGAGAAAAATTATAACATTAGGAATTGACGATTTATGGGCAGCAGATTTAGTTATAATGTCTAAACTATTCAGATCAAAATGATGGATTTAAGTATATGTTAAATGTTATTGATACTTTCTCAAAATATGCTTGGTCAAGAGCTATCAAAAGAAAAAACGGCAAGGATATTTCAAAAGCTTTCGAAGATATAGTAAAAGATGCCATAAGGATCAATCACAAACCTCCAAACTTACTTCATACAGATAAGGGTTTAGAGTTTAAAAATAAAGAATTTAACGATGTTTTGAGAAAATACAACATTAAGATTTATCATACTGAAAACGAAGAGAAATCAAGTATTGTAGAGAGATATAACAGAACTCAAAATGAGAGAATGAAAGTAATTTTTGAGATTAATAAAAACTTTAAATGGATCGATATTCTTCAAAAAATCGTAAAGAAATATAACGATACTGTTCATAGCACAATCAAAATGAAGCCTAAAGACGTAGATAAAGATGCAGAAAAAGAGTTATTAGAGTCGGTTTTTAAGTATGTTCCACCAGAAATTCACACGAAAACTAAATTTAAAGTCAATGATCATGTAAGAATTGTTAGTAAAAAACAAACATTTTCGAACAAATATAAGAACAATTGGTCAAGAGAAATCTTTGTGATTTATCAAATTAATAACACAGATCCTGTAACTTATAGTATAAAAGATTTAAATAATGAAGAAATAACCGGAAAGTTTTATGAATATGAATTGAGAAAGTCAAAGATTTTTTCTATATAAATGGAGGCCCAAAAGAAATGTTCAATGTGCAAAGAATTAAAAGGTTTTGAAGAATTTTATAAAGATAAGAGTAGAAAAGATGGAATTATTTATAATTGTAAAGATTGTTATAGGAAGTATCATAAAGAGCTGTATGATAAAATAGAAAAAATTAACTTTGGAAGAGAAAGAATGTCTTAAATGTAAAGAAACTAAAAAAATTTCAGAGTTTAATAGTGATCACTATAGTAGAGATAAGAAAGACTCATATTGTAAAGATTGTGTAAAGAAGAATCACCATAGATTATATTATGAAGATACTCAATGTGAATGTGGAAGAACTATAAAATGGTTAAATAATTATCAAAAACATTTACAAACAAAATATCATAATTCAAGAGTTTAACATTTTCATCGTGTAATAATTTGTTCTATATAAATGGAGTCTCAAAAGAAATGTACAAAGTGTCAAGAAGAGAATAGAAAAGACTGTTATTGTAAGGAATTATATGATAAAATGAACAAATTAACTTTAGAAGAGAAAAAGTGTTACTTTTGTAAAGAAATTAAAAATATTTCTGAATTTAATAACTGGCAGTATAGTAAAGATAGAAAAGATGCTTTTTGCAAAGATTGTGCTAAAAAAATTTTCAGCGAAAGTTATAAAAACGAAATGCCTTGTGAATATGAAAAAAAAATTCTACGATGGTTACCTAGTTATGCTAAACATTTACAAACAAAATATAATAAATCGAGAGTTTTTAGTAAAATTTAGAAACATTTTCATCGTGTAATTTAGATATTCTATAAATCAGTCGAGATTCTGCCATATTTGTAGTAAAATGATTTCCGTTGTATAAAATATTCAAAGATTCTTTCATTTGGTTGTAGAGATTTATACTATTTGGATCTCCTTGTCTTAATAAAATTTCCATTTCTGGGTAATCAATTTCAAGTTCTTTCAATCTTTTCGGTATTTCTCTCTTTTGAGCTCTGATAACGTAATAAGGATATTCCCACATGTGATTCTTCTTAATTAACACAAAAACATGGTGTTTTTTCTTATCAAAATCTTTACAAACAAGATCTGGTTTCATTAAGTCAATTTTTACACTTTGTTTTGCAATTATTTCCGTTTTGATTTCATCTTTAATTTGCAAGTGCTTAACTTTGTCCTCTAAATATTTAATCTTGTTTTCAAGTTTGTACACACCAAATTTACGAATGCTTGGTAAAACATCTCTCGTAACCCATTGTTGAAAGCTTTTTGCTTCTATTTTATGAGATCTTAAAATTAACGAATAAAGTCCTGATTCATTAATGAAAATAGTATCTTTGTGAATATTTGCGAGGTGGCCCTCGAGGGCTACCTTATCTTTTAGATAAAAGTATTGAGATTTGTCACCTTCATCGACATTATTTCTAATCGCTTTTTCTGTATTGTTATATTCCAATATTTCTGCAACATCTTTAGCCTTAAACCAAAATTCATTATTTTCGTCAACAATTGTTAAAATTTCTTTATTATTGAATTTTAGTTGATTATTTCTTAGATCTATGACTGACTCCATTTAGATAGAAAAAATTTAACAAGCAATTTTTATTTTGAGAGACCTGGTTCATTAATAAAAACAGTACAGGGATGAAGATTGTTAAGGGGCCATTCGAATAGACCCTTGTTTTTTAAGTAAAAATATTGAATTTTGTCATCATCATCAACGTTTAATATGATTGCTTGTCTAGTGTTTTCATATTCTAATATTTCTGCAACATCTTTCGCTTTAAACCAGATCACATTGTTTTCGTCTACAATAGTTAAGATATTCGTGTTATCGAATGTAAGTTGGTTATTGAGCAGATCCACAACTGACTCCATTTAGAAAGAAAAAATTTAACAAGCAATTATTTGAGTGTAAAGTCCAGATTCATTAATAAAAATTGAACTAGGATGTAATGTTTGTAAGAGTCGCGATTCGATACCCTTGTCAGAACGTATGTTTTTGAATATTTTCTCGGGGTCTATGGGATAGACTCCAGTGATTTATACATTTAAGGGCTATTTTCTCGTCATTATCGTCATTTTAATCTAATCGCCTCTCATCAATCTTAAATAAATTGTTGTTTTACTCTCATTATTTAATAAATTTCCCTCAGAGTCTTGTATAGTTAGAACGATTTTTTGAATTCTTTTAATATTTTTTCTAATTGGAATATAATCGATTTCATTCGGTTTTTCACTGATTTTCGATCCATAAGCAACATTTGGGAAAAAAGTGTACAAAATTTCAGATTCTTTGTGTAAATGTTCGGTATGATTTTCAAAACTAGGTTCAACGAGATTGCAGTGCACTTCAATTACATCAAACGGTCTAAATTTTGGCGTTTTATTTCCTAAATATACCTGATTTGGCTCAATAGTTTCTTGAACAAACCCTAACAATTCTACAATAATTGCTGAAAACATTATTCTTACTGGTGATTTTATTTGAATTTTATTAGAGAGATAATTTTTTTGCATTTCAAACTTGTTTTCGTCAAAGTTTAAAGATTTATCTGATTGTTTGAATGTTTTCAGATAATTTTTAAGGGAATTTTTTATTTGATCGAAAGTATAATATCCTTTGTTTAAACCATAGTATTTTGTTATGTTCTTCTCACTAAATCCTATGCAATAAGGAGAACTTTCACTAATATTTATTACAAAATTGTCAGAATAAAAACCGCTTAAACCGATAAAATAATTTGATTCTTCCTCTAAATGAATAGGATGTTCCAAGTTTAAAACTAATTTAGAGCTTTCTGAAGTCAACTTGAACAGCTTCATTTTCGCAAGCGTTGCTTCAAGATGAAAATCTTCTATTTAAATGGAGAAATTTTTAAAGCAAAAAGATCAGATAAAACTTCAAACGTTTGAAGAAAATAAGAAAGATCAACCAATCAGATTGTTAATTGTTGGTTCAAGTGGATGTGGAAAAACAACTTTATTATTGAATTTTATCTACAATAGGTTGATTCCTTATTCCAATTTGTATGTTTTTAGTAAATCTTTAGAACAAGACGCCTATAAAAAATTACAAGAAAGATTTGAAAATATTGAGAAAAACTTAAACAAAAAAATATCACATTTTTATAATGCTTCTGAGGACATAGTTCCGTTAAGCGAATGTAAACCCAATTCGTTAATCGTTTTTGATGATTGTATTTTGGAAAATCAGGACGTTATTAAGGAATATTTCGTAATGTCTCGTCACAAAAATATATCTTGTATCTATCTTTCTCAATGCTTTTCAAAGGTTGATAAACAAGTTATTAGAAATAATTTGAATATGTTGTGTGTTTTTAAGCAAGACGATCACTATTCGAGAAAGATTTACAACAATTATGTGGGATCTGATATGAGTTTTAACCACTTTAATGAATTGTGTGATAAAATTTGGAAAGAAGACTATGGATTTTTAACTATTAATCTAACTTTGAAGCCTAAAAATGGTAAATATTTGAATAAATTTTCCAATATAAACGTGTGATAATCTAGTTGTTTTCATGATTTTACGTTCACGTTTACGTTTCGTGTTCTCGTTTTTACGTTCCACGTTCACGTTCATGTTTCACGTTCATGTTTCACGTTCATGTTTCACGTTTTGTTTACGTTCCACGTTCACGTTCCACGTTCGCGTTCATGTTTCACGTTCATGTTTTCACGTTCGTGTTTACGTTTCACGTTCATGTTTCACGTTCGTGTTTCACGTTCCACGTTCACGTTTTACGTTCCGTGTTCACGTTTCGTGTTCACGTTTCCACGTTCCACGTTTACGTTTCAAAATTTTCCTAAATAAATGGCGAACGTAACTTCAGAAGAAGCAAAAAAACTTGATCAAATAGAAAAGAAATTAATCAAAGAATTTAAAGAACAGATTCGAATTGATGAAAAAGAACAAGAATTTATTCAAAAAATTAATCAACCTGTAACATCTGCAATAAAAAATGTTGAGGGCAAAATTGAAAATGTTTTAAGCGATAATCAAAATTTGATGAATTTGGTTCCAGTTGTACGACAATTTGCTGATATTTCGATACCAGAATCTGAGTTTGAATTGCCAAAATTACCATCTTCAACACCATTTAGACCTCGAATCATTGAAGACTCTACCATAGTTGAACCAATAAGTCCTGGAACAACGGATATAATAATTGGTGAAATTGGTAAAAAATTTCTTCCTAGAGCAAAGGATGATAAATTTGGTTTGTATTGGGACAGAAAAAAGAAAAGTTTTATGATTGGAAATTTGCCCGTGAATTTTGAGCATAATGATATCATTATTAATGAAAAAAACATATGAAGGAACTCAAGGTTTATGGAGATTATTAACAGGCACTGATGTTCCAAAAGACGGTTTATATTCTGAAGAAGACTTGAAAAAGTATACTGAAATTTTATGGAAATCTGATTCAATTTACAAAAATAATGATCCATCAACTAAGAAACCAAAGTCAAGTAAAGGTAAAAAATATCTCAATTTGATTAAACCAATTTGGGAAAAACGAATCGAAGGATCAGGTGTAAGAAAATACAGTGATAATAAGATTGAATACAGATATATCGACGATTTGACAAAACTCGATGGAATTATAAATTATATTTATGCTCAAGAGAAGGCTGGAAACAACAATTTTTTGAACGAAAAGAAAGCGATTAAAGATTTTATTTCGAACAAACTTGATGAAATGATTGAAAAAACCTGATGGAATTAAATATTTAAAACGAGTTTTGCCGGCAATAAGTTCATCTATGATTGAGGGTAGTGGACTTTTGAATGATTTTATCAACAATTTACCTTTTGAATTACACGTACCAACTTATCAGTATCTGGGGCCTGGCACAAAACTCGAAAAAAGACTAAAAAGAGGAGATCCTGGTATAAATAAATTAGATCAAGCTGCTATGGAACACGATATTTTTTTATGCAAAACATAGAGACACAAATTCCAGACATATCGCAGATAAAGTTTTGCAAGATAAGGCAATGGATAGATTTTTATCAAAAGATGCTAGTTTAGGTGAAAGATTTGTTGCGCTTCCAACAGCTGGAGCAATGTTTTTGAAGAGAAAACTAGGAATGGGAATCGAAGAGAACTTGAAATTTTAACTATATAAATGGAGGTGAATGTAAATTTCAGCAAAAATCAGAAAGAAAA
Organism: Homalodisca vitripennis; assembly: GCF_021130785.1. Classification (NCBI taxonomy): domain Eukaryota; kingdom Metazoa; phylum Arthropoda; class Insecta; order Hemiptera; family Cicadellidae; genus Homalodisca; species Homalodisca vitripennis. The sequence continues at coordinate 12,804 of NW_025781119.1, read as the reverse complement.
AATAAAATCCGCTTTTAAGAAGAAAATACCCGTTAGTATTCAATTTAAAATAGATCAACTAAAAAATGGCGAAGATAAGATATTTTTAACAAATAGACAATACAATAAACTCGAAAAACATAAGAAAAACAATAAAGGAACCAGAATAGAATTTTCTTATAATCAGTTGAAAGAACTTAAAAATGGTGGACTTTTGAAAGATTTATTAGATTTTGGAGAAAATATTCCAGTTGTTAAAAATGTTGTTCCTTATGTTCGTAAAGCTGCTCCAATCGTTAAAAAGGATGTGATTCCTATTGTTCGAAACATTTTAAATTGGTTAGATAAAGAGTTGGAAGATGTTACAGGATCTGGATTAGATGAAAAAACTTTGAATTACGTGAAATCAAACATTGAAAAAAAAATTTAAACCTTTAACATTCGGGGAATTGGAAGAAATCTGCAAAAATATTAAACATTTTAGAGGAATCTTCATGAGAGATACATTACCTGAAAAAGTTAAGAAATTTGAATGTGGAATTGTGAATTTAGACTCTATTATGGGAAGTGGAACGCATTGGATTTGTTATTATAAAAATGATAAGATTGCGTTTTATTTTGATTCGTATGGAAGAATTGAGGACAAACCACCTATAGAATTGATTAAATATTTGAAAAAATCAAGCGTTTACTACAATGATTCTCAGATTCAAGACTATAAAGATCCCCCAATTTGTGGTCATTTATGTGTTTTTGTGTTGAATGAACTGAGTGATGGTAAAGATTTTAAAGAAGTTGTTAACAAATTATTGCTTAATAAATATGGATTCACAAAATATTTTTGACGTATTTGGAACACAAATTATTCAAAATGTAGATAATAGTTTGAATTTTGATAGTTTGAGAAATGAGTTTGATAACAAGTTAGAAAATTTATTACAAAACCTTCCAGATTCAGATATGTTTGCTGTCGAGATTGAAGATTTTAAAGCAGAATATGATAACAAACTTGCAAATTTCATGAGTTCAAATGAAGTTGCTGATAAAATAAAAACATTGGAAAAAGAAGTTGATGATGGTGTAAAAAAATTATTTACCAATTTAATGTCTCATATCGAAAAAGCTGATGAAATTACTGAAGCGATCAAAGTTGAAAAGAATTATGTTAGTTTGGCTAATAAGAAAAGAATTGTCGGTGTTCGACCTGGTATTGACAAACATGATGTTGTTGTTAAAGAACAAATTTTAAAACCTCTAAAATTATCAGAAAACATCGATATTGTTGATTTACATGATCCGAATGTTAAAAATGCCTTAGATTTTAAAGGAAAAAGAATTAGCGGTGTTAGTAAAGGAATTAATCCATTTGATGTTGTTGTAATGATTCAATTAGAAGATCCTATTAAAATGTTTAATGAACTAAAACAAAATTATGAGAATCATAAACAGCATGTTAAAGATTTTACAACAGAAGTCTATGAAAAACTTGAAGCGAGAAGTAAAAGATCAGTAGACGATGTTGGTGAATTACTTGATAAAGTAAATAAACTAGAAGAAAACTTTAATACATATAAAAATAATGTTAATGTATTAGTTGGTGAAGTAATTAACAAAATTCTGGAAGATTTTGATACACATTTCAATGAGAAAATAAACATTTTTGAAAATTTTGGTACACGTTTAAATGAGCAAATAACACATAATAATGAATTACTTAAAAGAATAGAAGATCGATACTCTTTATATCTCGATAAAGTAAATAAACTAGAAGAAAACTTTAATAAATTTAAAGAAGATGTTAATAAAACTTTTGAAAATATTGATAACAGATTTAATGGAGTAGGTGGTTACGATGACTAATTTTCCTTATATAAATGGCGCTCATATATTGTGTGAGATGTAAAGAGAAAACTGCCACAAACGATATAAAATACTATGCAAACATCAATGGAGTTAAGAGAATATCTGGAAAATGTGCTGAATGTAACTCAAAAAAGAGCCAATTTATAAAAACTTGATTTTGAAATTTTTTCCTAATAAATAGAGATGGCGGGACATTACAGTGCTTTCGATCTTTTTATCATGCAACACGAAAGAGATTTGAAAAAAGAACATTGGGATGACATTTCTCAAAAATATGAATTATCCGAAGATATGATGAGATTATACGTAAACAAATTGAATTGGTATAACATTGCTAAATATCAAACTTTATCATCAGAGTTCATTCAAGAAAATATACATTATCAATTAAAAGATCATATGTCTGTTCTTTGTCTCTATCAACACTTGAGTATAAAGTTTCTGGATGAAAATAAAGATACAGTTGATTGGAACAATATTATAGATAGCGGTTACTATCCTGTGCAAATTTTATTGAAATATGTGACCGAGATCGCAAAATTTAAGGAAGAGAATCCTGAATATGACGAAGTAGATCATTAAAAATGACTCTAATCTTTTTAATTATTTTACTAAAATTTATATCTTTTCTTATAAAAACGTACATTAGATCGATGAAAAAATGATACATGATGTTTAAAATTTCTAAATTTTCTCTTATTAAATGGCGGACTACAGAAAATATGCTAGTGATATTGAAAGGGCGGAGTTTAAAAATTTCTATCCAATTAGTAAACAACATTTGAATGAACCGAATAAAAGAACTGAGTTTAATATTGATTTTGGAGATAACTTTTGCTCGTCTAACTTCCAGTTTTATATTTCTGGAACTTTAACAAAACAAGATGGTCAAGCATATCTTGGAACTGATAATGTTAGATTAATCGATAATTTTATACCGTTTTTATTTTCTAAGATTGAAGTAAGAAAACACAATAAATTGATAGAAGAAGTCGAAAACTGTGGCCAATTAAGCACAATTAAAGGAACTATTTCGTATTCAAAAAGTGATGTTATTTCTCAAACTTCTAATGGCTTTGAATCAGATTTTAAATTTGGTGTTTTTGAAGCAGCTGGAAATTTATCTCATTTTGGATTAGGATTTTTTGAAAATGTTACTATTCCGATCTATAAAGGAGGATTTTATCTAAGTTTTATAAGAGCAGAAGACGATGATGTGATTCTGAAGACTGCAACTGGAAATGTTATGCCTGTTGATGGAAAAATAACAATTACAGATTTTTTTATTAGAGTTCCAATGATTGATTATAAAACCACGAGTAAAATTAGATTGATTGATGAAATTACAAAAAGTCAAAACATTATGTTTAATTTTCTAGATTGGCAATGTATTGAACAAAAAGGTATTTCCGGAACAACTTATTCGTTCGATATTACAAACATTTATAGAAATATCTTCAATCCTAAATTTGTTATCATTGGCTTTTCAAACAGATAGACAGAATAATCAAGAGAAAAATCCTTCAAAATTCGATAGTTTGAATGTAAAAAATATCAGAGTAAAATTGAACGGTTCTTATTATCCAGATGAATTACAAAACTTAAACATTTCAGGAGGTCTTTTCAGAATCATGTATCAGATGTATCAAGATTTTAAGAAAGTTTACTGTAATAATAAGGAAATGTATTACAATCCTAAAGAATTTTTAGCGAATAGACCTATTTATGTCATTGATACAACAAAGAGTTTGACAAATATTTCTGGTTCAAAGCACGATATAATTATCAATATGGATTTTCAAAAAGCTGTTACAAACTCGACATGTTATGTGGTTGTGGTTTCTGAGAAATTTTTAGCCTATGATGTGATTAAGAACGATATTAGAGAAATTCAGTAAAAATCGCGTTATTCGTCGGATAGTTTTAAAACTTTACAGAATTGTTAAAGACATTGATAAAAGTTTACATTTTAAATTGCATTAAAAAATTTTGAAAAATAGGGATGATATTAGGAAAAAAAACTATTTCAAGGTCATGGACCGGAAGTGGTGATTTTAAAAAATACTTTAATATTTACTGATCCTATATACCAAATTTCATCAAAAAAGCTCCAATAGTTCTCGAGATATAAGAGTTTAAAGATAAGGGATGATTGGGGTAGATTTTGAAAATTTTGTTATTTTCATGAAATTTTAAGTTGAACTCGCTTGTTTTTGAAGTTTCAGATTTTTCCGATAAAATTTTTTATTTTTCTTTGAATATTAAGAAATAGGGGATGATTTCACCCTTATGGATAAGTTAAGTCGAAAGAGTTAAGTATTTACTATATGTGTACCAAATTTCATTAAAATCGGTTGAGTGGTTTTTTAACAACAAGGTTTGAAATAAATATTGATATTCACTTATTTAATATACATTGGAAACTATAACAGTTCTAATATCGATTGTAACCATCGATTTTTATTATCGATAAAACTTCGATATTCATAATCGTTTATCGCACGGAAAAAATTTTCATCATGGGCGTTGGCCACGTATAGTCAGTCATGCTTGATCCTCCTCTATTTTAACGAAATTTAACAAGATATATCATCAATTAGAAGATTCTAATGTATTTGCAAGTTGAAGAAAGAAGATATAGACTTTATATGAAGTAAGAAGATTGTGTGATGTTCTGTGTTTCTTGTTAAAAGTGAAGTGAAGTGTTCCACTGGGCGTTGCCATTCATAGTGTTATTATATTTTATAAGTTACTTTTATATTTGGGACTCGAAGAAAGACGTTACAAGAAGATTGTGAATTTGTGTAGACATTCTAAACTGTGATAAAACATTGTGTGAAAATAGTGATGTAAAGTGTTCATTTGTAATACAGAATTAAGTGTTTTTACAGTGATTTCATTGTCTCACACGGCGTGAGAAAAGCAAGGTCATTGTTTGGTGTCACTACTGTCCTTGTACCACACACGGCGTGTGCAAAGCAAGGTCAAGCGTTAGTGACACAAACGCCTCTCACATGTTTCAATAAAATGAGATTCGAGGTCAAGCGTTAGTGGTACAAACGCTCACAGCAGACGTCACAAATCTACAGTTGATTTGAAATAAAATATATGATACCTTTCTTCTTCTCCCATTCCCAATTTCTTAGAAGTTAAGTAGATATCGCAAAAACACGCACACTAACAACACTCATTTTGTATGTCTTTAACAATAATTGATGATGTTCATATTATTCTCTTTCATTCCTTCTAAAACTTCAAAAATATACTCTTTCGCTGATGAAAAATCTCGATTTCTTCCGGAATAATCTTTGTAATCATAGACAAAATATCCTAAATAGTTGTACAGTAGAATGAAATTATTTCTATTTATCTCTGTTGTAGAAATGTAAACATAAACATTTGCGCTGAAAAATTTATATCTCGGCAGACTTAGTTCCATAATCTCCATTTATAAAAAAAAAAATCTTTTTGTTTAAATGGAAGAGTATAATGCCAACTGTTACAAGTGTTCTAATAGAGGAGAAATTATCGATAAAAGATATTTAGTTTGTAGAGGTTGTAATTTAATTTTGTTAGAAAGACCTAAACCTAAGAAATTTCGAAATAAATTAACACATTTGAATAACCTGCTTACAAAATTGCAATATGGAGACAAGAAGCAAACAAAATTTGTTACAGAATTTAGAAAACAGAATAAAAATTTTTACTTATCTCTTGGAACCATTGACAAAATTATTTTCCTTTTCAAAGAATACATTAGGTTTGTAGGTATCGATACACACGTTTATTATGAAAAGATATTACCTGTATTTTTTCATTATCTGGATGTTGAATTTGTTTATGATTTTGAACCAGAAATCCTCGATGATTTTATAGTACATTTGGAGAAATTAAACGAAGAACCTCTTGAAAAGAATGCGGTTTTACTCACATTCTCCCCGACTTCTCGAGTGAAGGTTAGCGAATTTCATTTTTTCCGTCTTTAAATTTTTTTCTATTTAAATGGAGTTCTTGAAGGAGTTAAATGATATTGGAGAATGTAAGTTTAAAGAGTATAAGAAGTTAAATGAATTGGAAGAAAATAAGAAATACAAAATTTTGAATTTGGAGAAAATGAAAGATAAATTCGGGTTTACAATAATTGCCGAGTTGGAAGATTGTAAAGTACACTTGCCGAACAGATTTTTGACTGTTTTGGGATGAGAAAAAGATTAAAGAATTAAACAAAAATGAAAAATTACACTTGATTGTTACTGGAAAGAAGACTATTAAAGATAAAGACTGTGTTACAATTAACTTTGTAGAATAAAGATTTTTTATTAAGATTTTTTGATTTTTTCATTAAAACAGCTTATAAATGTAGAAGCAAACATTGAACAGTAAAACAGCTAAAGATTCGGTTATTTAACATTCGTGCTTTCCTGTTAGATTTTATTAGATTTGTTTATGGTTCAATGGACAGTATTTTACATTGATTTTCTGTCTGTCCCAAAAGTGGTCTAGAACCGGCATATTCATATCTACTTATATATATATATATATATATATATATATATATATATATATATATGTAATTATGTTTTGAATATCTCCTTTAATATGACATGTAAAACACACACACACACACACACACACACACACACACACACACACATATATATATATATATATATAAAATAACTGGCATCTATGTGTATGTAGTTTTTTGCCCATAACTTCGTTTGTAAGCTAGAATCGTCGTAGAGATGTTTTGTTCATGTCATTGTGTTTATTTTGAATATACCTTTCAATTGACATATTCACAAGATACGGGTTGCAATTTTGAAAAAATTTAAATAAATAGAGAGGAACACCTCTACCCTCCTTTTTTAAAGGGGGGATGGTTTTATCCTTAAACAGTCGAAAAAAGTGTTATTAATATACCTATCTCTTTGGAATATATGCAGGCATATTAGGACCTTATTTACACCCTGTATATATTATACACCTTTTATATAAATATATACTGTTAAATGGTACTAACAGTTTCATAAATAAATAATTGTAAAAATTCAGTAAACCTATGGGAAATATTTTTCAAGACCTTTAAAAGAGGGGAGTTTTCAGAGTGGAACATTATGGATAACGTTTCAATGTTAGAGCTCGAAAACTGGATAACAAAGGAAGTTCCAGCAAAATAATTAGCTGAATTCAGGTGAGATAAGACGTTTGTATTGTGTTCACGAAGGCAATTAAAATGTATTTTACGTCAGAAACCAGAACTGCTGAGTGCAAATCTTGTCCTTTCTCTTGTGGATACAGACATCGTCATCTCGTGCTATTTGCTAAGTTGGAGCTAATTTAACAATAGTAAATAATAAGTCACAGTAAAACATTTAAATTAATGCTAAATTAAAATTTAAATCTGACATAATACAAACAATTTGGTTTCAATTCACATTTTTGTAAAACTACAGACAACTTGACATAAATAGCATATTAATAAAAAAATGAGCTATTTACATGTGACATACGAAATATTTTCCGGGTGGTCTCTAATTGAACATTGAAAGATCTTGGCAGACAGTAAATCAAAATGATAGTCGAATTATTATTGGGTTCAAAGAAAAATTCCATAACACATTCTTCAATTTGGAAATCGTAATCCATACTTCTTAAATATGAAAGTAAAATTTATTGCTCTAAAATATTTCCGTTACCTTTATAAATTCTATTTGTCTTCATTTTCCTATTGTATAAAAGCTTTCGAAATGGGAAAAACTGTTGTGTGGAGTATAAAACATGTTTCATTTAAAACGTTTAATTTTACGCACTTACGTTTAATATCGTAGTAGTATAAGAAGCAAATGAAAGGGGCGGTTTAATTCAAAGAGCTTTATAACAATAAGCTTATACGCTAGCAGATAGTGATCCTGATAAGAACTAATAAGACCGTCCAAACTCGATGGCAATTTTTCCAATGGATAGAAGAGTTTTTAATGATAATGTATTAAAATGGACACTTTTATTTTGTTACAACCGGTGCAAAGGCAATGAAAACCCAGACGCCCAAATCAAAATTAGTAACTGAGTTAACAGAAAGAATAATAGGATTTCGGCCATCGTTATATGTTACAAAATGTATAACGCAAAATTTCAAGGATAAAAAATATACCCTTTTCATCAGGTGAAAAAATAGTCCATTCCAAAAGAAATAAAAAAGACAAAAAGGAGAAGAAATAAAGGAATAACAGAATTCGTATAGTGGTGCGCCGTGTTCCACCAACTACTGTCGAATGTTCTGTAACCATGATTTTTCTGTGTTCTACGGTTTTCTGTGATCTACTCTCAATGCTTGTTTGTATTAACACAGATTCTGCGGCGGTTACAAAGAAGAAAACATGATCCACGACTTTCTTATGGACTTACTATGGATCTTGAAAGTTAAAAAGTGACAAAATATTTACATAATAAAAATTTACACGAAGAAATGTCAAGAAATTATACAATGACATTTGCTACAATGGCGGTGCTCTTAAGAAATACATTATCTCTGACTTCAAGCATTTACTAATAATACAGCATTCCAATATATTTAACTCGAGATTAGTTCCAATGATGTGTACATCTTCCAAGAATCATCACCACGATAACATAGCCACACGGGTTTGCCTAATATGTTTTTTTTTTACATTACCGATAAATGTTGCTGTTGATGTGTATAACTACTAGTTTATAGTAATGCAAGATTACTCACACCACATTCTGGGTAACAGGCTTCGCTAAGGGTGCATGCAAAATCTCAAGCTTATAGCTAGTTTTATTCTTGAGACTTTCTGCGGCTAGACATCATACAGAAAAGAAATTTTTAAAACCCTCTGGTTGACAAAAAATATCATCCATGCTATTTGGGCTTCAATAAGCTCAGTCAAAGTCTATGGTTAGACATAAACCATCATAGAACTCATGCTTTTCTACGTAGAATAATGAAAATGTTATGCAAAATCTGAAATCTGCAGATGATATTTATTTTAATATCTTGCCATATGACACATTCTTACTTTTGTTAATTGAGTCAAGTTTCATACCAGTAGTTAATTAATAAATTTACCAATACCCAGGAGTATACCGAAATTCAGATCTTGTCACCTACGTTTAACATTGAAATTCACTGTATTGTTTTTTCCCCTTTTACTGTATGAATAAAATAAAAATAAATAAAAATATTTGCTAACGCTCAGCCAAATCCCATGAAGTTTCATGTACCATCCTTAAAACTCAGTGTTGCTTAATATATAAATGAAGCTTCATGCAAATAATCGTCTATAGATCAGTTTGTTTTCCGAGATATAGTGCTGACAGATTTTTCTAGCCTTACGAATAATTAATAAAACTTCGATATCGCTCAGCTAATAAAAACGCACACACATTTTACAGACGAGTACTTATATAGCCTATATCACAGATCCCATAACACTGACTGAGCGAAGAAACGTTAAATAGTAAGTAGTATTGAACCGAACTCTAACAAAAACATTGCAGGATACTCAAGTTACCCCAGAGATGAGCAATTATAGAATCTTTTAGCCTCCTGAACGTAAAACTTTGCCCTTAAACACGTTTCAAATTTATGTGAATTACTCATTAAATAGGGAATAAATGTAAAAACATTTATGTCAAAATATAATTTATTTATATGAATGGTACTGCTTGAACTGTACGTAGCCGTACACAAGTTCCAAGATAAAAAGTAACAATCTATATATATAAAAATGAAACTGTTCGTGTGTAACAGCATCACTCACAAACGGCTGGACGGATTCGCCTAATTTTTTTTTAAATTTGTTCGTCTTGATCTGTAGAAGGTTATAGGATACTTTTTATCCCTTTCCCGATTCAGGATTCCGCCCCACTGGTTACAGAAATACCCGTAAGAAATGCATTGCAGCAAACATATGTTATTAAGTGAAAGAGTCTTTTCAAATTTTTAATCAGCTGTTCTTTGTAAACATATATAATGCGACAAAAAATTGTTGTTATTTTTGACAGTAACTAAGTAAACATAAATATTTTTGACGTTTTCTATGTAAACACACATTTTTTGACATTTACAACGTGTCACAAATGTCAAATTTTTGATAAACGTGATTTGATATCTTTTTTACAATTTCCAAGAACAGTGTTATTTTCCATCAGTAAAAGGTTTAAAAAAATAGGCAAGTATTTTTGTTTTCTCATGTAAATATTCTTTGAAGAATGTTTTTCTCAACAATTTTTTTTACAGAATTCCTTTGAGCAGTTTTTTGACGAATTTTATTGGAAAATAACATAATGCCGCCAAGAAAAAAAAGTGCTTTAAGCCGTCACAGCGCACGTGCGATAGCAACAAAACGAATTCGTAATAATCAAAGCAACGACCAGCGCGCAAAGGTAAACGAATTGAATCGAATACGAACATCAGCATCAAGAATGGAGTTTTTTACCCTGTGGAGTTTTTAAACTCACTTGAACCATCAGGAATGCCGTCACATCAATTACTCTTGAAAGTAGGATCACCGATAATAATGTTGAGAAACTTACGACCACCAAAATTGTGCAACGGCACTCGACTAACCGTCAAAAATTTACATCCAAATATCATTGAAGCAACGATTTTGTCGGGAACATCTGCCGGGGAAGATGTCTTCATCCCTCGCATCCCCTTAATTCCATCCGACTTGCCATTTGAATTTAAGAGACTTCAGTTCCCCGTTCGACTTGCGTTCGCATATGACGATTAATAAGGCACAAGGACAATCACTTAACGTCGCAGGAATCCATCTGGAACCCTCATGTTTCTCGCACGGTCAATTATACGTCGCTTGCTCAAGAGTCGGAAACCCGAAGAACCTTTATATTTTATGCTCCAAATAATACAACTAATAACGTTGTTTACCAAAACGCATTAAAATAAACAAAAAACTTTTATAATAGATTTTATGATATGCTACGATGTATTAGTAGAGCAATAAATTAATTGGAAAAACGTATAATAAAATTAGTATTTCTTTTCGATGCTTGATTGATGTAGCCCCTCTCTACTGCCACGCGAGCGGAGCCGCGGGTTTAGGCTCAGTACTCATTATGATCATATTTTGTAGGTTCCCACTCTTCTACATCAGGCGGTCCCCAAACCTTGCTAACTTTTAAATAAGAAAATATGATTTAGTAATAAATTTTGTAACAACCTATATATTTTTGGTGGATTTCCTGATTGAAGCATTTTTTTTTATGTTTTCTTCTGAAACTTATCAGACATCATTCTGAGTACTATTTTGATGATCTGCCATATTTGATTTTTAATTAATTTGTGCAAATTAAAAAACAATAAACAACACAGTAAGTTTGTAAATGGACCTAAAGAAAGAGTGGAAATCATTGTTTATAATTCCATTCAGATTGTACTCAATAGATTTATAAGTTCATGATTGATTTTCGCAAAGTTTGTACTAAATGAGTGAGTATAAAGCAAACTAATAAAAATCGTTTTAATAAATCAAACTGTAGTGTAGTCATTAATGATGAAGACTTGCATAAATTCTCTTTTTGCTACAAGAAATGGCAAAGTACAACGCTTCGTGGACAATGTGAAAGCTCATATCAGACAATAGTACAGAAACAGAGGAGGTGAAGGCTCCTGAGAGGGAAGGGGGGTGGCGGGTAGGGGGTGTTTATTTTTCTAGTAAAGTTTTCCAATTAAGACCTGATCCTAAATTCTAATCAAACTTCATTTACTTTTACTAAAAAAATGTCAAACGATAGTTTTTTTTAATATCAAAGAAGGTCACCAAATTGAAATTCGTCTAACCAGACATTTCCATTTGGAAATTAAAAAACCTTAGGCAGTTATTATGAAAGTGCTGAAGATACATCGTACTTCATACAATACGGTTGGGTATCCTACATTCTGCGATGTTGATACATAGGAGAAGAAGTAGTGTATGCAGCCATATATTGGATGATAAGTATCGACTTAAGAGATATAGCAAATGGTTTTGAAAATTCTGCCTACTTAGAAGATTCTAGCCGTGTATATGACCTATGTATATATATAAAGATGATGCAATGAAATTAAAAACTTAAATTTGAAGCAGGAATAAATTATAAAAGTAAATTAAAAGGGAGGGCGTCATCTCGAAATATCAAACTGAAAATGTATTACTAATTCAGATGTTTCATTGGCACAACAATGACGGGGCAATGACTCTCAATGTTGGCGTGCTAATATAGTCATAACATTTTTAAAATTTAAAATACTAATAGTCATTAAAGCTTACAAAATAAAAAATTGCTTTAGTCAAATACATTTCAATATAAAAACATTGATTTTACTTAGTTACAATTAATTCGAAATTATGTAAGCAAACATACTTACTTACAATGGTTTAATTGTAAACTTCTACAACTCTAAACCGCCTTATTTGTCAAAAAATAAGTAATAACAACTGTTCCTTGAACTTTGTTGACAATTTTAAGAACAGTGTAAGTTTTTTATTTATTTTGTTAAATACCCAAGATACAAAGTTTCACCTAAATGATATACAAATTTTAATAATTTCCTATATTTAATACGAACAACCATATTTAAACGTTTTATTGGTTAAGGCTCGTTAACGAACTCACCCAAGGCCTGGTACTAAGTTAAGCTCGGATAACATTTTATAACTAAAGTTATTTATAAGACAATGGTTGTTTATTCAAAATATATATCTTAGAATTATTACGTTATGTTATTTCGAAAAAAAGATAATTAAGTATAGTACATTCTCTGCGTAGTAAAAAAATTGATAGTAAAAAATATTGTATGGAAAAGAAACATAGATTAGAAGTTAATTGATGAACTTCCAGAAAACGCCAAAAAGTTGTAGCAGATCGTGGTTTCGATCCACGGACCTCTGGGTTATGGGCCCAGCACGCTTCCGCTGCGGCCAATCTGCTTGAGGG
>NW_025781118.1:0-16217 GCF_021130785.1 Homalodisca vitripennis | reverse complement strand
TACAGCAAAATCAAATTTTGCTGAACACTTATTGGAGAGCTTGCCCCATAACCCTACACAAATATTGAAAGAACATGGAAATTTTTTATGTAAAAAGGAAAAAAACAAGGGAGAAAGGAAATTAAACACAACAAGAAGGAAAATTACATAATTTATCTAACATTATAATAAGGATCCTCATAAACATATTTAAATAGTAATCTGGTAAAAATAAGACAAAATCCAATTTTTGGAAAAAATTAAAAACTATTAAATACAGAATACTAATAAGAAAATTACAACTGTGTCATTTTAAATTTAACATACGTTTAAAAGGTACCACATTGTGTATATCTAATTGTTTATTATTTATTTATTTATTTAGAGGTTAATGTACACTGATTGAATGGTTAAAACCGAAACACGTGTATGTAATAAAAAAGTTTTAATTTTTAAAGGGTTTTAGTTATTTTAATTACATTAAGTATTATATATATAAGTAGATAATAATATGGGGGGTTCCTGGCGCACTTTTCGGAGCCAACACGGAAGAAAAGCAATGTAAAATACTGTTCAATGTACCATAAATGAAGCTGAGAAATAAAACACAGACAAATCTCAATATATGAAAAAATTAACCGAATGTCTACAGTCGTTCGTCTCCAAAAGCGGATCGGTACATTACTTATCTACTCTCGTGGAATGAAAAAATTAACCAAATCTACAGCTGTTTGCTTCTACTTTCTTAAGCTGTGTTTTTGTGCTTTTGTAATAACCCAAGGTTTTGTCAAATCTTTACTACGAATAAAGGAAAAAAATCTTCTGATAAAATCTTAATAAAAATTTAATCAATTTAAAACAATTTTTACTAAAAAACATTACTGTACTTTAATAAAAAACTTTTCTACTAAATATAAAACAATCATGAACTCACCCAAAGTCTCTCTAACAATTTTCCTAGCAATTAAAACAGTGCAACAAAGATGAATTCAGTGAATTGCCGGTTTATTTTCAAACAACAGTTGATACCGTCTTCGATACTTTCCTTTAAAATGCGATACAGAATTCAAAGAAACTTGTTAAAGTCTATTTTGCAGAAAAAAACGTCTAATGGAGTGTTTTTACTATCGGCAAAAAAACTAAAAAAAGTAAGGGATTACATATTTATATATTAATTACGAAAGATATTGAAAAGACAAGTAAAAAATAAACAAACAAAGAGTTTTTCATCGTTTGTTTTATGAATATTTTTCCCATATTATACGTCACCTTTCCAAAGATAATCAAGGACTTAATTGATGAATTTCTTAGGAAATTTTTGTGAGTATCAAGATTTATCAACACATTTCATTAAAGAGCCATATTATAGAATTTTTCTTTATAGAATATAGCCACAATTTATTGTGGTGAAACAAAAACGTATTAACTGTAGATAATATTCCATGTGATTCCTATGAAGGAAAAGGACACCAAACTATGGTTATCAAAACGAGTACTATGACATGGGGAGGGGACCTGCAAGTTTTAGAGTTAATGGACTTTATTCCTAACAAAGTTAATTGTGTATAATTTTCTTTATCTTTAATAGTCTTCTTCTTCCTAGTAAACAACCAGAGTGTAATTTTTCCATTTTTTGTTTAATTCTTTAAAATCTTTTTCTCATCCAAAAAACAGTCAAAAATTCTGTTATTCGGTAAATGTGTACTTTACAATCTTCCAAACTCGGCCAATTATTGTAAACCCGAATTTATCTTTCATGTCTTCTCCAAAATTCATGGATTTTGTACTTCTTTTTTTCTTTCTAATTCATGTCAAACTTTCTTATATTCTTTTAAACTTGCATTCACTCAATATCATTTAACTCTTTCAAGAACGTCCATTTAAAATAGAAAAAATTTTAAAGGACGGAAAAAAAAATGAAATTCGCGTAACCTTTTCACCTCTCGAGAAGTCGGGGAGAATGTGAGTTAAAAAAACCCGCATTCGTTTTCACGTATGAGGGTTCTTCAGTTGCTTTATATGTTCTCCAAATAAGTCTACTACTAAAATAGAATCAATCGAGGATTTTCCCCCCCCCCCCCCCCCCCCCCCCCCCTGTTCAAAATCATAAACAAATTCTACATTAGATAATAAAAAAATACAGGTAATATCTTTTCATAATAAACGTGTGTATCGATACCTACAAACCTAATGTATTCTTTGAAAAGGAAAATAATTTTTTCAACGGTTCCCAAGAGATAAGTAAAAATTTTTATTCTGTTTTCTAAATTCTGTAACAAATTGTGTTTGTTTTTTACCTCCATATTGCAATTTTGTAAGCAGATTATTCAAATGTGTTAGTTTATTTCGAAATTTCTTAGGTTTAGGTCTTTCATACAAAATTAAATTACAATCTCTACAAACTAAATATCTTTTATCAATAATTTTCCTCTATTATAACACTTGTAACAGTTGGCATTTATACTCTTCCATTTAAACAAAAAGATTTTTTTTATAAATAGAGATTATGGAACTAAGTCTGCCGATGTATAAATTTTTCAGCACAAATGTTTATGTTTACATTTCTACAACAGAGATAATTATAAAATAATGTTCATTCTATTGTACAACTATTTAGGATATTTTGTCTATGAATTACAAAGATTATTCCGGAAGAAATCGAGATTTTTCATCAGCGAAAGAGTATATTTTTGAAGTTTTAGAAGGAATGAAAGAGAATAATATGAACATCATTAACTACTGAATTTCTCTAATATCGTTCTTAATCACATCATAGGCTAAAATTTTCTCAGAAAACCACAACAAACATAACAAATCGCGTTTTGTAACAGCTTTTTGAAAATCCATATTGATAATTATATCGTTATTTGAACCAGAAATATTTGTCATACTCTTTGTTGTATCAATGACATAAATAGGTCTATTCGCTAAAAATTCTTTAGGATTGTAATACATTTCCTTATTATTACAGTAAACTTTCTTTAAAATCTTGATACATCTGATTACATGATTCTGAAAAGACCTCCGGAAATGTTTAAATTTTGTAATTCATCTGGATAATAAGAACCGTTCAATTTTACTCTGATATTTTTTACATCCAAAACTATCAAACTTTGAAGGATTTTTTTCTTGATTATTCTGTCTATCTGTTTGAAAACCTATGATAACGAACTTGGGATTGAAGATATTTCTATAAATATTTGTAATATCGAACGAATAAGTTGTTCCGGAAATACCTTTTTGTTCAATACATTGCCAATCTAGAAAATTAAAACATAATGTTTTGACTTTTTGTAATTTCATCAATCAACCTTATTTTACTCGTGATTTTATAATCAATCATTGGAACTCTAATAAAAAAAATCTGTAATTGTTATTTTTCCCTCAACAGGCATAACATTTCCAGTTGCAGTCTTCAGAATCACATCATCGTCTTCTGCTCTTATAAAACTTAGATAAAATCCTCCTTTATAGATCGGAATAGTAACATTTTCAAAAAATCCTAATCCAAAATGAGATAAATTTCCAGCTGCTTCAAAAACACCAAATTTAAAATCTGATTCAAAGCCATTAGAAGTTTGAGAAATAACATCACTTTTTGAATACGAAATAGTTCCTTTAATTGTGCTTAACTGACCACAGTTTTCGACTTCTTCTATCAATTTATTGTGTTTTCTTACTTCAATCTTAGAAAATAAAAACGGTATAAAATTATCGATTAATCTAACATTATCAGTTCCAAGATATGCTTGAACCATCTTGTTTTGTTAAAGTTCCAGAAATATAAAACTGGAAGTTAGACGAGCAAAAGTTATCTCCAAAATCAATATTAAACTCAGTTCTTTTATTCGATTCATTCAAATGTTGTTTTACTAATTGGATAGAAATTTTTACACTCCCGCCCTTTCAATATCACTAGCATATTTTCTGTAATCCGCCATTTAATAAGAGAAAAATTTAGAAATTTTAAACATCATGTATAAGAAAGATATCATTTTTTCATCGATCTAATGTACGTTTTTATAAGAAAAGATATAAATTTTAGTAAAATAATTAAAAAGATTAGAGTCATTTTTAATGATCTACTTCGTCATATTCAGGATTCTCTTCCTTAAATTTTGCGATTCTCGGTCACATATTTTCAATAAAAATTTGCACAGGATAGTAACCGCTATCTATAATATTGTTCCAATCAACTGTATCTTTATTTTCATCCAAAAACTTTATACTCAAGTGTTGATAGAGACAAAGAACAGACATATGATCTTTTTAATTGATAATGTATATTTTCTTGAATGAACTCTGGGGACAGAGTTTGATATTTTGCTATGTTATACCAATTCAATTTGTTTACGTATAATCTCATCATATCTTCGGATAATTCATATTTTTGAGAAATGTCATCCCAATGTTTCTTTTTTCAAATCTCTTTCGTGTTGCATGATAAAAAGATCGAAAGCACTGTAATGTCCCGCCATGTCTATTTATAAAGAAAAAATTTCAAAATCAAGTTTTTATAAATTGGCTCTTTCTTGAGTTAACATTCAGCACATTTTCCAGAAATTCTTTTAACTCCATTGATATTTGCATAGTATTTTATATCATTTGTTGCAGTTTTTTCTTTACATCTCACACAATATATGTGCGCCATTTATTTAGGGAAAATTTAAAATGAATCATCATAACCGCCTAATCTATTAAATCTTTCAAATAAAATTAAAATAGTATAATCACGTATCATAAAAAAAACTTGGTTCATAGTGATTTCAATAATGTAAAGGACCGTTTAAAAACTTTCGATGTCCTCTTTATATTTATGATTTGCAATGATAATTCGTTACAAACCAGCTAGGAATGAATTTTTTTAAGAATTTTAGATTATTAAGTCTCTCAAGGGGCAGGGTTTTTTTATTACCAGAGTGGAACACAAACTTATTCACACTTTTAACGATAATAGAAACGTCCATGCTGTGGTTTTTCTGTATATTTACTTCTAAAGCTTCTCCCACCCATGAAGTTTTCATGGAGATACTGTAAGTGTTTTTTATATACTTTTGGGTAAAAACACAAGTCAAGTCATTGGTAGCCTAGATTAGTAGAGGTAACCTATTTTTGTTATATCTTTTATGACCTAAATATAATTTTTATAAGCCATTTTTAAGTTAAAACAATCAACATGTCTAATATGTTGTGCCTGTCATTGAATATAACTAAACAACATGTATTTTCAAATGTTAATGTTGTATGAAAATGTTTTATATACAAGTGTGGAGAGTTTCTAATTATAAACTAAATAAAAAACCAACACTAGGCTCACTAACCCACATGGAATCTTATTACATACTACTCAACTATTCCAAAGTTGATTTAGTTGATAACTTCTACGAACAAGTACTCAACGACTATTAATATACTGTTAAATATGTTTCATCAATGTGGTTGCTGTGGTAATATATGTAGTACACTCTAAGATATGAAAATTTTGATCAATCGGTTTTGAGTTTTAAAGAAAAGTACGGTTAACATTTATGATTATTTAAGGAAAAGTTTTTCACGAGATCATAACGTAAAGTTTTTCATTAAAGTAAGCTGCCGCAGTAATGTAAGCTCGCCTACAGCCGAATCACGCTGGTATTATTTATGTGTTTCATTATTTTCATTTCACTCATAATTGGTACTTACAGTATACACCTAAAAACGCCTGATAAAATGACGATAAAAATATTACTCACAGATTTATTTTTGTGATGTCCAAGCTATGTATTTGATTTTTATATCTAGTATTTATGACCAAACCGCAAGGAAAATAACACTTATTATAAAAAAACTGAAAACAAATTGTTGTCATGTTTTATTGAAATTTTTTTGTATAAGAAATTTACCAAATTTAAAATATATGTATGTATTTCGGGAGGATGTTCTACCTACCAAAATATATACTTGTTTCTTTTTTTGAGAAGAATAAGTATTTAGAGTTTCCATGCATGAGATTCGACCTTTCTATGGTCTTTTTAAAATAAAATAATCCCATGATGCAGTGTAAAAGAGCGAATTTATCATTTATAATAACAAAAAGAAGTGTTTCATATATTCCGTTAGAAAAATTCTACTGCTTGTGAACAGGTGACAGAGATACTTTTAACAACATCATGCTGACAATGGTTATACCCTAACTAAATCAATATGGATAACGTAAAACATATGATGCCTAGTAGAACTAATATTGTATTTTTCTTGCTTGTTTACAGCGGCCATTAGCATAATCGCTACTGATGTTAGGGCCTACCCTAAAATGCAAAAGTCCATTCTGTTCAGCTAACAACGTGATGAAATTTGATTGCAATTTTTTGAACTTTAACACGTACATACAGCTATCTAAGATATTTGTATACATCTAAAAATTTTAAGAAATCTAATATTACGAGTATAACATGCTCTTTAGTTGAAGGGTTCAATGAGGTTAAGGGGAGTTCGGTATCCAAAAAATGTAAATTTTTATAAATTTTCGTGTTTTAATATTTTATTATTCTTATGACTAATTCCTGACATTTTAATGCAAAAACTATTAAAATCCGATGATGGGAACTATTTTTATTTTAATTTTGAAATATATACTACATGCAACAATTTAGTGTTTCCGTTGCAAACTGAAGTATTTGTTATAGTAACACAGTTGTATTCTTCCAAACTATGATTTAGATTTATGGGTTTGGTACACCTGCCTTGTCTACTAACAAAAAAATACAGCTGTCTATAACTGTCTTCAGTTACAATAAAACCAATTTTGTGTTTGTAAACAAAACAAGTTCTGTTTGGTGGGATTGTAGTTACTGTTATTTTGTTTGTAGAACGCATTTGATTTCTAAAATGCCTAGAATTAATAGAATTTTTAAGAAGAGAAAAAGTGAGTTTTACAAAAAAGAAAGTAGTTGTAGAGTGTAAAAGCAGTGGTAGTGGTGTTGTTTTGGAAGAAACTGTGGAAGATAGGTTAGTTGAGAGTGAAACTGAGCCTAGTCCTACGCCGAATAATGAGGACACAAGATGATGTTGTTAGTGCTTCAAAAGTGAAAACTAGGTAATATCAGTCAAAATTATTAAAAACATAACTGATAAGGAGCCTAATTTCCAAAATGATATTGTTAATTTTAAAAAACTTATAAATGTAATTTCTCAAATAGCAGTATGCAGACAGTGTCATCAACCGATCGATTTTAAAATCAAGTATCGTGTAGGCCTTTTTTTCTCGGGGAACTTTTCATGTTGAAGGTTGCAATGAAAAGACACTGGCCTCTTATGAAAACTCCTTAGTCTTGCAAAATAGACCTAATGATGATACAAAAATATATGACATAAATGTAAGATTGTATGGCATGCGTACGATTGGCAGAGGCCAGACGGATGCCGCTACACTATGTGGCGTACTAAATCTGCCCTCTCCTCCATCACGGTTTATGAATTACACACAACTGTTAGGGTCTGTGGACTGAATATGTTTGTTTTAAGATCATGAAGGAAGCAATAGAAGAATCAGTGATTATAAATGAAGGTACGAGGGATTTGACAGTAGCCATAGACGGGACATGGCAAAAGCGAGGCCATACATCACAAAATGGTATAATCACTGCAACATCTGTGGCTACCGGTAAGGTAATTGATGCAGAGATTTTATCTAAGTATTGTCGTTGTAAAGAACAAATTAATTGGACAACATAGTGATAAGTGCAGTGCAAACTATCTGGGAGTAAGCGGAGGCATGGAAAGTTTGTCGGAGCTCGTGTGATTTTCCATCGGTCCCTACCCACTTACAAATGTTCGCTACGTTGAATACTTAGGTGATGGGGATTCGAAAGGGTTTTTTTAGTGTTGTGGAAAGCAAGCCCTATGGTGATGAGTGCCTGGTGAAAAAACTAGAATGCATTGGGCATGTGCAGAAGCGCATGGGGACTCGCCTAAAGAATTTAAAATTAAAAGAGGGAAAAAAACAAACAAACCGATGGAAAAAACAATAGGCGGTCGGAAACAGACTGACTGAAGCTGCCATATTAAGCCATACAAAAATATTATGGTCTAGCAATTCGAAGAAATGCAAGCAATTTAGAAGACATGCGAAAAGCTGTTTGGGCTGAGTATTACCATTTGCTATCGAGCAATACAAATCCTCAACACGGACTTTGCCCAATAGGGAGTGAAAGTTGGTGCAAGTACCAAAAGGCTATGGCTTGTAATGAAACTTATGACCATTCCAAACATTTTCATCTTCCTGCTGTCATCATGAACAAGATAAAGCCTATTTTTACAGACCTAAGTGCACCTGATTTGCTTCGTAAATGTCTCCACGGTAAGTCACAAAACCCAAATGAGTCCGTGAACCAAGTAATCTGTTCTCGCCTGCCAAAAACTGTCTTTGTTGGCATACACACCTTGCACTTAGGAGTGTATGATGCCATAAGTTCCTTCAATAAAGGAAATATGGCAAAATGTATGGTTTTACAACATCTTTGGAATGACTGTTGGACATAATTTTTGTGAAGCAATGAAAAAGCTGGACATAGCTCGCTTACAAAAAAGCTCAACGCATGGCTACCGAAATCGCAAAAAAATCAAGGCAAGCTCGCTAATGTGCCAAGAGGAAGCTGGAAGATCAGTGGGAAGAGTTGGAGGATCCTGATAACCCTAGTTATGCAGCTGGATGTCATTAATATTATAATAAAGGTCAGTGAATTCACTTATTTGATGTGTGTTGCCTTTAGCTGCGATTTTCCCGAAAATTAACTTTTTTACCACTTATGTACCTTTTTCCTCAAGATCCACTGATCAGATTAACATAAAAAATACACATGTACTTAAGGACCAGTTACACACATTTAGAGCGGAAAAGACATTATAAAAATCAATTTTAAATTTTTATTAAAAAAAAATTATAATTATTTTACAAAAATTAATACATTTTTTATTTACAACAAATTAAATAAAAACTTCTTTTTTTTTTAACTTTGTTCCGCTCTAAATGTTAACAAAGGTCTAAATAAGTAGTGTCCTAAAAGTTTGATGATGATAGCTTTAAAGGTTTCTGAGAAAAAGGTACATAAAATTGGCCAAATTAACATGGGAAGGATAGGGCATACCGAACCCCCTTAAGGGATAAAAGAGGTCTTTGGTAACTTTTAGAGTACTGTACACGTAAATTATCCATAAAGCTCAATTGATTCCTATATCCTGTGGGAGGCAAAGCGAGGGAAAGCGGGGCTTCCATGTGAGCAATGGTAAAATAGCCATTTTGAAATGCATTTGTATACAAGTACTGGCACTTATCGGCAGCTTCGATTTCATTAATTTTATTGACATTGCTAACGGCAGTAACAATGCTCAAGAAAATCCCATGGAGTGACACGGACCATCATTGAAATCAGTGTTGGCTAGATAGAAATGAAGCTTAATACAAAATATGTTGAGTCCTTAATATTTTTTTGTTTCTAGGTTACGCGTGCAAAACAGACAAAACAGAAAAGTAATGTTACCAGATCCTTGAGTAATACCATTTACTAACACTCAGTCAATTATAAATTATTTATTATTTACATATTTGATATAATATAATTAATTATATATTTTTTAAAGAATTGTACCGGTGATTTTAAATATCCAGTCTCTTTAGATTTACATAAAATTACTTTGGACAGTTATGATTACATAAGGAAAGGTTTTAAAGTTATTTTTACACAGAAAAGTCTTCATTAGGGAGGTTGTGGCAGTAATAAAAACTTGTTACAGGCTCATCTCTCAAGCTTAATTTTCCTGCTTGGTGAAACCTGTTTCATTGAATTCGTTTTGCTTCACTAAGTAAACTGAACACCACCGTTTTCTGCTTATAAGTTCATATTAAAAATATTTTACTCTTATTGGATACATACACCCAGTAATTGTAAATTTATACTTTAATACACAACTGTCAATTACTTAAACAATATTAAATAAAATTAGCAATCATTCTTTAATAATATTTTATGTTATTCTAATTGCTAAATAAGTACTGAAATTTTTACCCTAAACAGTAGCATTTAATTCAATAAAAAGATGACGCCCATCAGTGTTGTTTTTTTTTTTTTTTTTTATTTTTTTTTTTTTTTTTTTTTTTTTTTTTTTTTGAGGGAGAGGCAGGGAAAAATGCCAATTACGCACACAGGTGGCCAGCCTGTAGTGTGGGACTCCCCTAAAAACGGGTTTACCCACTAAAAAACCTCCTCTACTCTTTAGAATTCTAACCTGGGATTGTTTATCACATTACTTCAGGCTAGGCCTAAATTTGGCTTCCGTGGGGCTCGCTCCTTATCCAGCCGCTCGGTCAAGGGATCTGGTCCACTTCGCGGTCCAGATCGGGTCTCTTTTCCAGGAGGATGCCCCGGACGAACTGTGACAAACAATCCCAGTTCCCCTCATCCTCCATTATCTTTTCGCAGACCGTATCCACCGAAAAAACCCCGAGTTTTCTTGTGGCCTCCAGGCGGGGGCCTTTCCCAACGCGGACAGCGGAAGAAGGTGTGTTCCGCGTCGTCGGGAACGCCCGGGCAGTAGATGCAATCCGATGAATCGGTCTTGCCCATCCGGTTCAGGTACGACTTGAAATAGCCGTGACCTGTCAGGAACTGCGTGAGGTAGTAATCCACCTCGCCATGCCGCCTTTCGACCCATGGTTGAACCTGCTCGATGAGTCGCGCAGTCCATCGTCCTCGGGTTTTCGTGCTCCCAGCTGTGTTGCCACTGCTGGAAGGTTCGGGCACGCTCTTCGGATCTTGCTGCGTCCTTGCCGATCTCGCCTTGTCTCTGATAAATCGCCTTCCTCTCCCCTGCCAAGAGCTTGACAGGGATGACTCCGGCAACCACCAGGACGGCAGGCTCGGATACTGTCCGATAGGCGGAACACACCCGGAGCGCAGCTTGACGCTGAACCCGGGCGAGTCGCAACCTATAACATTCCTTGGTAAGAAGCGTCTGCCCACACCTCTGCCCCATAAAGGAGTACGGACTGGACTGCGGACATCAATAACCGTCTTTTGCTGGACCGAGGACCCCCAACATTGGCCATCAGCTTACTAAGATAAGAGACCACCTTAGCAGCCTTGTCCGCCGAACGGAAGATCTGGTCTCTCCAGCTAAACTTATTGTCCACCATGACTCCGAGGTACTTGGCGGCACGCTTTGACTGGACCACTTCCCTTCCCACTCGCAGCGGGACGACGGTGTCAATTCTTTTCTTTGTGAGAATCACGATCTCCGTCTTGCTCAGAGCAAGAGAAAGACCGTGATCGGACATCCAGGCGTTGACCACTCGCATGACCTGGTTCAACTTTAGCTGGGCCAGCTCAACGTTGCGTGCGGCGATGAG
This sequence comes from Homalodisca vitripennis, assembly GCF_021130785.1. Taxonomy (NCBI): domain Eukaryota; kingdom Metazoa; phylum Arthropoda; class Insecta; order Hemiptera; family Cicadellidae; genus Homalodisca; species Homalodisca vitripennis. The sequence goes on along the minus strand of NW_025781118.1, from coordinate 4,855 downwards.
AGGCCGCAACGTCATCGGCGTACCCAACCAAGACGGTTTTCCTCTGGCATCTCGGATCTCAGGAGGCTGTCATAAGCGATATTCCAGAGATCCGGGCCGAGTATTGAACCCTGCGCGGCACCAGAGGTGACTTCCACCGTCCCGCGCTCCGTCTCGAGTGTCATATATCAGACGCCTAGAACGGAGGTAGTCCTCGATGAGCCGCAACAGATACGTTGGAATTCGGAAGGTGTCACGAAGTGCATCCAACATATCGACCCATCTCGCCGAGTTGAAGGCATTCTTGACATCAAGCGTAACAAGAAGCACTACTCGGCGGGAGAAATGGTTGTGGCTCTCGGCTCTTTCAACTGCTTTATGTACTTCCGTAATCGCGTCGATTGTTGATCGTCCCTTTCTGAAAACCGTACTGACGAGGGCATAGGTCCCCGACAGCTACCACGGCAGAAATCAGGCGGGAACGGATTAATTTTTCAAAAAGTTTTCCAGCCGTGTCCAGCATGCAGAGATGTCTGTAGTACGACGGCAGCTCTGGATCACCTTTTCCCTTGCTAATAAGCACCAGCCTGGCGGTTTTCCAGGGAGATGGAAACACTCCTTCAACCAAGCAGGCATTGTACATTCTCAGCAACAACCCGGGATTGATGGTGGAAAATCTTCTTCAGAGCCTCGCTGGGAATCCCGTCCGGGCCGGGAGCCTTGTTGCTTTTTCAGGGTGAGAACGGAGGTTTCCAACTCCTCAATAGTAAAAAGCGGAACGCTCTCCACCCGTTCGAAGTCAACTAGTGGTCGCTGTGGATGTACAGGAAACAGGGCAGTGACGATCCCTCTCCATGGTGGCGCCCTCCATGATGGAGGGTGGAGAGCGGGCGCCGAGTTTCTGGGTCACAACTTTGTAACCCAAACCCCAAGGATCGGAATCGACGTCGTCCCGAAGTTTCCTCCAGCTATACGCCTTGCTCCTGTTGATAGCTCGGCGGAGAGACTTTCTCGCAGTTTTGTAGACATCCGACTTACGAACTCTATCTGCAGGAATTCTCGCTCTAGTGGCGGCACGTTTTGCTCTAAGGCATGTTCTTCTGAGCTCCGCAATCTCTTCAGTCCACCAGTAGACGGGTTGCTTGCCACGGCGGAGTTTCTTTAGCGGCATAGACCGGTCACAGGCCGAGACAAAAAGTTCCATCGTTGGATTGTTACTAAAGCCTCGGCGCCATCCTCACCAGGATTCGCCTGCGCTCCCCGAGATATAACCTCGGTGAACTTGACCACGTCCAGTTTATTGGTGTTCCATCGGCGTGGCCCCATCCCGGGATGCGGAAACTCTACGGTTTAAATCATGCAGATCAAAAAACAATGTACTGGTGGTCACTACCCGTGTAATCCTCTACCACCCTCCAGCCAGAGATCCTCGAAAGAAGAGACTCAGACGCGAAGGTTACGTCAGGAATCGTGCCTCTCTGCCCGGGGCGCCTGAAAGTAGGCGTGTCGCCCTGGTTGAGGACGACGAGCCCGGCCCTGGCGATGAAGTCCAAGATGTATTTCCCCCGGGAGTTGGTAGAGGGCATACCCCACTCGACGGCCCTCGCGTTGAAATCACCGCCAACGACAACGTGCCCAGTGGTGCCGAGCACGCTCTCCTCCAAACGATCAATCTTGTCGCGGAAGTCTTGGATGGCCTCGTTTGGGGTGAGGTAGCAACTGAAGAAAGTTACATCCCTACACCTTAACCAGACGAATCCTCGGCCACGTCCGTGACTCCGCACCATAACTTCTTGTGAGTTCCGGGCCCAGAAAGCTGCAGTACCTAGACTGTCTGGGATCCAAATGCCTGGGTCCCTGTCCCGATACTCCTCGCTGACTAGGAGCGCGTCGACACCGAGTTCTCGGGCGAGCTGATTTAGAAGATTATCAGCCCCCCAGGATCTTTGAAGATTGGCCTGTAGGATACGGATTATTTGGCCTCTGCCTTTTGCCTGTTCGAGTGCGGATCTAAAAACACCGCACTGACCAGAAACCAGGTAAGTGACCAAGAGCATTCCCAGCAGAACCTGTCTCCTTACAGAGGAAACAGGAAAGGGCTCGAGGTGCAGTCCTTTCTTCTTGTGGCCTTGGTCTCCGCACCGGAGGCAGTTGAACAGCTTCGGTCGGGCCCTCTGCAGGTACGTGGAAGAGTGACCGAACGCTAGGCACCGGTAGCATCTTTGCACGATGACCCTTTGTTTGAGCCTGCAACTCACCCATACCCGACTCTCAGGTGCTGGAGGCTAAGCAGCTTATTAGCGTGCTTTTCGCCCAATTCAGCAATTGCCATACGCTGCTGGCTCCGATTTGGTTTTGTCAACCAGACCTTGAGACCTCCCGCTTCTCCCGGTAGTTCTGGAAGCGCCTTCTTTAACGCTTTGATCACCTCGTCCTCTGTAGATAGAGCGTCTAGGTCTCGGATCTCCACTGAACATCTCGGTTGAAGGGTTCGAATAGAGCCTTTGGTCACCAAGAGCGGTTTTGAGGGAAGCAGCAAAAACCGTCCTTGTCCCTCGATTTTCCCCAGTTCGAGTGAGAACATCCCCGTTCTGGGTTCGTCGGATGGACTTGATTGTAGTCTCTGTCTCTTCCGGTTTCGCCTGGGTTTTAATCTGTCCTAGGACATCGGCGAAAGATCGCCCCCCTAAGGGTTTGATCAAAATCGCCTCAGGCCTAGGCTTCTTGAGCCTGGGTCGTGAAAGGCTTCCTGGAAGTTTTTGCTAGGGGTCTCCTTAACCGGTTCAGAGACTTGGACTTTCTTCTTCCCTTTTGCAGGCGTCCTTTTTTTGGCAGCCTCGGCGCGCTTTAGCTGTCTCCTCTCCTTTTTTGACAGGCGTCTCTCCCAGTTCCCCAAAGGTGTTTGCGGAGCGGGCTCCTGCGAGATGAGAGATGTCGATGGGATTGACGCTGGGATTAGAGCAGCTGCTGGTGCAGGAACCCCTACCGGAGCAGGAACTAAATCAGCAGCCGGAACGTCCTCAGTCTGTGTGGAAGCAGAGAAGAAGACTGGATTCGGCGCTGGATCCAATTCCCTAAGCTCAGGGCTTCCCGGCGAAGAACCTCTCCTGCCGCTTTACTCGCTTTCTGGCTTGGGTCTGAGACTCAGCCAGATAAGCTTGAGCTTGAGGTGAATCAGATATGACACGGTTCATGATGTCGCGCTCCTGCTTCACCGCCTTCAGCCTGATCTTCCGGCATTCCTCGATTTCACCAAGGAAATCATCGAGTTTCGGAATTCCATCCTTAATCGCCTTGTTCACGTTCCTCTGAGTAAAGGAGAGCCTTGGCCATCTCCTTCAAAAGAGCTTTCATTTTTTTCAGTGACAGGTCCTCCTCTTCGCCGGCATCGTCATGCTGCTGCTGAAGCATTTGCAGACCGAATGCCGCACGAAGAGAGCTGTTGCTGGGAGGAATTCCTTGAGGTGTTTCCGGGTTGGTCACCTCCATCGCCAGATCGACCTCTTCTTTCCTCTTTTCCGGATCCGGACGACGATCCGGTGTCACTAACAGCTTTGAACGGCACCGGCGGAGGGGAGGTTTTAAGTCTCCTCGTCGGCGTCCCAGTCGTCAAGGTCGGAGACCTTTGCATAATTGAACTGCGCTTGAAAGCGGCTTGCTCCTTCTCCTTTCCATTACTCCTGTATGTAGTTTGACAGTCCATGCTTTTTTGTCACCAGCGCATCGTGCGGCAAGGAGCGGCCCGTTCATTGGGCCGAGAGCGGGTGTACCCTTGGAGGTCCTCCTCCCGTAGGAGAGTGGACGCCCCTACCCCAGTTCCCCGGGCCCGAACCTCCGTTTGCCCAGCACCGATACACACAAGGTGCCGTACGTGCTGGGGGTCGCCCGTGGCAATGCAGAGTCCGATCCCTGCATCCATGCCGCACTTCCTGACCAAGGACCGAAGTAGCTGCTTCTGACAACACACTGGAGAGGGCCATCGGCAGTGCGAGGCACCACATCAGTCCCTGCAGCAAGTCAGGGACACTCCCAGGACTCCCCAGCATGCGCCGGTCGAAAGAAGGTGAAAGGACACCCGTAATGCGGGGTCGAAAAAAAAGAAGAAGGCGAGCAAAGTTAGCTCAGAAAAGAATAAAGACAGTGAGCTAAGACCTAAAAGATGGGAAGAAAGGCCCTAGCTCTGGAAGAACTGTGAGAAGGTTTCTCACAGCTTGGCTCAGGTACCCCGGGGTCGCCAAAACACCCGTACATGTGGAAAAGCCCACTGCCCCTGAGGGACCATCAGTGTTGTTAACATGTAAAAAAAAAAATAAATAAATAAAAAAATAATTAATAATTTAATTCAAAAACGGTTAAATTCCCCAATAAATACATCACAGAACCACATCTATTAAATACGTATATAAATACAAAACTGTGGTATTTAGGTAGAAATGTTTATCACGGTGTTTTCTTATTTGGCAGGATAATCTATAATGGTTTTTGTAATAATTATAAGCACTCACGGTGAGTGGAGCGACTTGTCAAATATTGATTACAAACGCTATTAACATATACTGAACTTGCCTTATGTTGTGAGAGGTGCAGACAGAAACCTTCTTACTTTTAAAATCTAAATGCAGTTATTGCTCAATGTCTGAATAGTTTGTTTTAAACGTATACTTTGATACCCACAAGTTCTGTAATATGAAAATCAACAGCCGTTATATGAAAATTATTAAAACTTTGTAATTGTAAGAGGGGCAAATTTAAAAATATTTTGACCAATGTGTAAGCTCAGTAGAAGTCCCCCCCAATTTTATTTTTTTTGTTTTTTATTTCAATGTTTTGTTGTTATTATATTAAATGTAAATTTTAAAAAAATAATTTCATCAAA